>NW_022475777.1:0-8911 GCF_009193585.1 Aspergillus caelatus
ACCTTGAAAAAAAAAAAAAAAAACATAAATAAATAAAATCCGTTGGGGTCCAGACTAAACCAGTCATTCCTTTTTCTACTCCTTGTTCCCCTCTTTCTAGATATCTTGTTGATTTCTTTTTTTCCTCCTTCTCTTATCTTTAATTTCTAATCAACTATGCTATCATTTCGTTATCTTTATCTGACACTATACATTACCTAGCATTCCAGTAATCTCTGACCAGTGTTTGACTCATTCATTCCGAACCAATCTTTGGCTCCGGACGTTACCCGTACGCAGTGTTGCCACCGGCCTTTATATACCAGGCGCTGTCCACTTCCTTATTTGACTTCTCTACCATCTCTGATCTGGTCACTGGTTTACACATATCTATATATACCCAATCTTCAAGTCGGTATCTTTTAAGAGTCAACTGAAAGCAAAACGTGACTTGATTTCGCATCCATTTGATTCATACATTTACTTTTCTTTCTTATACCTTGCACCTGACATAGGGTGCTTGGTTACTGGGAACATCCTCTACCGACCTCGGATATTTTCAAAATGGCTGCGCATATTCCTATACGACTATCGATTCGCACCGAAAATCAAAATGACAAGGCTACACCCATGCCACCACTAACAGTGGTGCCGGGACTGACCCCTCCAGTCACCCCTACTAAGGGCGACGAAAATTACTCAAGCGGTACGAGGACAGGAGGATCAAGTCGTTCAAGCTCCTTTGTATCTGAAGGAGAAAAGCCAAGAGATCTCTTTGGGGACGATGCGCGCCCCTCGAGCCCTCTTCAATATTCTGATGAGCTAGAGTTTCAATATGACCCGAAAGGTCGGCCAATTGAGTTCGGTCGTGGTGTTTGGAGTGTCGTCTACAAAGCTTCATCTCGCCCCGTTTCAAAATCACCTCTGATGACTCCTCCTAGTTCACCTGCGGGTGGAGGTCGGGTGGTAGCGGTCAAATCTCCTGTGCGACGAGATGCACACGCCGTGCTTGACGCCGAAGCGTTAGCATTAACTCGAATTAGTCGAATGCCGGGTTCGGAGCGTCATATCATCCCTTTCCATGGATACATCTCTGAATCACACTCCATAGTCATGTCGGCTGTGCCCCTCTCTCTTTCATCGTACATCGAAGAAAAGGCGGACCTGGCCCAGAAACACAAGTCCACTCGGACCATGTTCGATCCTGTGCAAGGTATGCCTCAGTGGCAAGAGCTTGCAAAGAAGCTCATCACCGGTTTGCACTGGCTTCACGCGCAGTGCCAAATAGTGCACGGGGATATCAAACCGCATAACATCTTGTTGAGATCACGACCGACTAGCAACGATATAGAATCCGACGAATTCCCGTTTGAACCGCTTTTCGCCGATTTTTCATCCGCACATAACACCACCGGTTCTTCGCTGTCCGCAGAGAAAGAAACAGGAACGTCATTAACGGCTTTGACACCACCTTTCGCCCCCCCCGAGCTGTTATCCGTGTCATCTTTGACTTCTCCGGGCACCAGTCCCACTCCCGCATCCGATGTGTTTTCGCTGGCGGTCACTCTCCTCGCAGCGGCGACAGGCGATTTGCTGCTTTATCCTGGCACCAGCAACATGCAGCGCCTCGCCATGGCTCGTGAAGGTCACCAGGTCATTGACTTTGCCCGATCGGGTCATAATGGTTCCCGAGTTCCTCGTAACGGACCTGTCGAGCAGGTGGTCAAGCCTGCCGTTTCGAAGGACCCATCTCAACGTATACAACCCAATGAATGGGTAGAATTAATCGCTGCCATGGCCTAAAGTCTCACACCAAAAGGTCCACTACTCTCGATTCCGCTCTTCTCGAAGACATATTCTACATCTACTTTTTCCACTCTTATATACCTTTCGATTTCTACCACATTATATGAACCAACTGGGTTCTTCTCGTTCATCTCTTCTTTTTATTCTTTCTTCCATTATATTTCCTTTTTTTTTTTTTTCTTCTTTCGACGAGTTTCAACTTCTTGCCGTTCCCATACTATTATTTTCTCTTTCTTTTCTCACAATATACTACTAAATGATACCCTATTTGACTGTCATGTGTCGACGTGTGGATGTTCAGCATATATTTCGTTCTAGACCATCTCAATATAAAAGAGAACCTGTTTCTGGAAAGCGCTCAAATGCTTTCACTTCTTGTCATGTATTAGAATATCAATTGGAACTTTCAACCCCACAAACCGTACCGTGGACAATAATACAAGACTCGTAAATAAAATATTGGACTATGTCAAAAAATGTAAGATTTCTCATCTCGATAGTCTATCAAAGGTAATTATATAGGCAGATATGTCTATAGATCGTAACCGTTATACAGTATAATACAAGATACACAGCTCATAAAACATAGTATAGAACCCGGAGGTTTGGGTATAAAGTCCTCCCCGCACGGAGCGGTAAAGGGAGGAGGTGGGTAGAGTAGAGTGAGTAGAGTGGATGTCGGTGAGGTTTCCTGCGCAAGTATAGAATAAGACATGCTAATGGTATCTTTTCCGAAGTTCCAGATCTCCAGTCCGGAAGGACGTCAACGTCCCACCGAGTAGTCGACTTAGTTGCACCGTGGAGAGGCTCGTGTTGCCCTTCTTCTGGTACTCGATGAAGATATCCCACAGTGTACTGGTCGACAGAGTACGAACTCGTACGTCGCTTAGGTTGTAGTCCAGGTTCTCCTGGTAGCATGCGACGGGGTCGAGAGGTTCGCGGGCCCCAGGTGAACCGTGGATGGTCTTGGGCAGATTATCGAAATCTGGCTTGGGGGTTTTGGTTGCGAAGACCGCTAGGCCTGGGATGGCCTTGACGATGTCGTTGATAGGCCGTCCGGGAAAGACCAGTTCCAGAAACTCGGCTACTGTCATTAGGTTACGGGTGCCGATGGTGAGAGAGAGGGCTTCGAAGAGGCGAAGAGGGGCATCCCTTTGCGACGGATCCAGCTGGTTGAGTTTCTGCACGGCTACGGGGTTTGGGTCGGCTTCAAAGTAGAGAATGCTTCTCTCGGTTTCTCGGGGATAGAGCTCTTCTGGCGTGATGAGCAATGGTTCGAAAGGGCGGCGGTCCCAGTGGAGAATTGCATCGTCGAAGTTTCCGGTATGCAGAGCTTCCCGCTTGTTATCAACGACGGCGGGAACTTCCTTAAGTACTTCGTAGTGTACTTCCGACGATATCTGATCCAAAGTAGACCTGGCGGCCTCGATCTTATCTAAAATGGGCCCCAGTGTGGCCGAACTCTCGCGGGGATTCGCAGCCGTCCGGGACAAAGTGTTTGTTAGTTCGTCGATTTCAGCGATGGCTGTAGCCTGACACTGGCGTGTATACACGTCGCGATTCTCTTTGTTCAGTTGGGTTAGGCCTCGTCGTTGCGTCGGACTCCGTTTGCCTTCCTTTCCAGGCGTATCAGTAGTGATCTTCTTCCAAACTTTCTCATGCCATTCCGTAAATGCGCGCGGCACGTAAGGCACGGGTATCGTGCCCTGGTCAGGACTTTCTGGGGCCAAGGGGATGGGTGGTAGTTCTCTGCCAGGAGGGGTGGGAACTCCCTGCTCTGCTGCTCTCTGAGCAACCCGCGAGGTATTGGCCGTCACCAAATCCCACCCCTTGAGTGTAGCCCATGCGCTGGGGTCTCTTGGAGCTGCGACTTCAAATGCATGTAATGCAACGTTTTCTGTCAAAATTGCCGGTCGTTTACGCTCTATGATGGTCCGCGGAATGACCTGTTGTGCATCCGATATGGGGAGTGATGCGATCATACGCACGCTTCCATAGGCATGTAACCCCGTCTGGTGCATGCAGGCTTCCATGAAAACCGACCACCAGCGTGCTGGGGTATAGTGATCTTTTTTAGAGGCAACTGGAGGCGGGTTGGCTAAGATAAGGAGCGTATCGTTCTTGGGCAATATGCCACTGTTGTCACGGTTTGATGGCCCTTGCTCCGGGAAATGCGTCGATAGTATACTTTGCCAATCCGCGATAGCATGGATATCCGCAGACAGTAGTTTATAGCTAGGGTTGTTCTCTGTCAAAGGCAGAAGCAATGGCTTGTATAGCCTCAACTCGGGTTCGATAAGGACATGTCGGCGGGGTTTGAGAAGTTCATTGATCTTCGATGACCATAATCCAGCGCCGGGCCATAGGTCGAGAATGTCCACGGCAGGGTTGCGAAGGATGAACGGCGATAGACGGTTAAGAACATCGTCTATTTAAGAGGCTCGATGCATCAGAGTCTCCTTCTATATAATATTTGTCTTGAGAAGTAGCTCACCGCATAGTTTTTCACTTGCTATTTCTGCCTTCCGAATCGACTTTCTCTTTGCGGTCAAAGGGAAGCACTTATAAAGCGCCTCTGTTAAGGGCAAATGAGGTACGGGCGTCCACCGATTTAGTCTCATCTTAAAGTACAAGTCAGGGATGTCGTATGATACCCACACCGACTCTCCATCATTGGTCTGTAGAGTACTTATCCTCTAGTAGATCGTAAAGGGAAAAGTTGAGGAAGCTTCTGAGAAACCGCGGCGGCGGGAACGGAGACCAAAGAGGAAAGGACCCGCAGTTTATTTTTCTTAAATTTATTTAAATAAATCAAATAAATTCAATGAGCTCAAAATAACTCAACCCATCACCTGTTGTTTCATTGTTTCGACTTGGTCACAGCCTTTTCAGATCATGTTTCGGTCACCTGAATCTGCTGTTCTTACAGCACCGGTTTCATTTTAATCAATCAATTATTATCCGACAGATTATATCCGTCCTTATCTTGCCATATAACTTCCCCAAGGTTTTCACAAGAGTCCGGCTGCCTGCTCCGTCGATGCGGAACGTCCCCACACGCCGTCTCTTGGGCTCTGGCGGCAGACCTCGATGATCCCTCGTTTCACCTTACGATCAAACGAGTCGCTTGAAAACCGGCTATATTGTGTTACCGGACCTTCTACTACTGATTTCCCTCACGTATTCTCAGTTCGTATGCGCAATCATGGCCTCGCATATGCCTCCGGCCACAGGCGCGGGGGCCTCAGCCCCTCGAAAGGTCGAGGAAATCACCCGAATGGCGCAGAACTATGATTACAACCCTTCGATTCCTCTACGGTATTGGCTAAGGACCGCAGCGACTTTACTGCGAGAGGTCAGTTTCATGCCATTAGCTTTGTTGTTACTCGGAGGGCTAACTAGCAGTTTCCTTTGCAGGCTCGTATATACGAACGAGAGGGGCACGATGAACAAGCGTACTTCCTATTATTTCGCCATGCTCAGTTGGTGCTCGTAAACCTGGCAAAGCATTCGGAAGCCAAAGATGAGCAGAATCGAAAAGCTCTGATGGAAGCGGAGAAGGAAGTCAGCAGAAATCTCGAAAAGTTGGAAATCCTCAGACCTCGAATCAATAAACGACATAAACGCTATACAGAGTTGATGAATGATCGCCAAGCTCGAAGCCCACCTCTAGGAACGACTCAGACCGTGCCGAACAAGCAACAGCCTCAGGATCCCGCATTAGTAGGTGTTGCCGAGCCTCTGGAGGCTGGCGAGAATCGAGACCTGGCTGTCAGATTAGCGAGGACGGAAATACACCGGAGGGCCACAGCCAGGAAAGCTGTACGCCAAGCTGGAATAACACCCGAAGAGGAGCAGCGTCGGCGCACGGCAGGTATCTGGGGTGACTGGGAGAACGCTCTGGACAAGAATGGCCCAGGGACAGACAATGACTTGAGTCGACGGATTAAAAATGTGAGGATCAATATGGACCATGCGGACCGTCAAAAGAAGGCAACAGAATCCACAGCACGGCCGTTGACTACAGGATCCTCTACGTCCACGTATAAGTACCCAACAGTGCCTCGTCAGAAGGCGCTAGATATTGCGCCCTCCGTGACCAAAGAAACGAGAGATGCGACGATGTCCTTCCCAGCAGCTCCGGTGCGGCCTCCAAAAGAACGATTTGAGCCTCTCCAGCCGGTGGTCTCATCGCCGCCACCAAGACCGGACAAGATCTCCCCTACGCCCCTGACATCCGCAGCTCAAATACAAGCTCCAGCTCCTCCAGCGAAAGTCAAGCCAGTTGCGGATGGTGGGGATGGCCGGTCAAACCTGGACCCATCTAGTTTCACCTTCAAACCGTCCGCCTACCTGGAGAATGGCACCCCTCTCCGGACGGTTTTTCTACCCCCAGAGCTACGATCAACGTTCCTTTCGCTCGCCGCTTCGAACACACGACGCAACCTGGAAACATGTGGTATACTTTGTGGGACCTTAATATCCAACGCTCTATTCATCTCCCGGCTTCTCATCCCCGAGCAAACCTCCACCTCGGACACTTGTGAAACGGTGAACGAAACTGCAATATTTGAATACTGCGACTCGGAGGATTTGATGATCCTTGGCTGGATCCATACCCACCCGACCCAAACGTGCTTTATGAGCTCAAGAGATCTGCATACTCATTCTGGGTACCAGGTGATGCTTCCCGAGAGCATTGCGATCGTCTGCGCTCCGAGCAAAACGCCGGACTGGGGCGTTTTCCGATTGACTGACCCACCTGGCCTCAAGACGGTCCTCAACTGTACGCAGCCCGGTTTGTTTCACCCACACCCCGAGACCAACACCTACACCGATGCGCTACGACCTGGGCATGTGTTCGAAGCCAAGGGGCTTGAATTCGAGACGGTGGATCTGCGCCCTAACGGATCCTAAATCTACCGATGGCTGCCACTTCACGATTTATGAGAGCGTACTATTCCACTTTCTAGAGTCCTCATTCTATGTTTATGTTGTCGGATATCCCATCTCTTGCTCCGTTTTCAAATAAAATCTCTGGGGCGCTATGTGTGCAGTATAGATAGCTTCTGATGTAGTACTACGAAAGATTCAGTCAGGATGAATTAGGCGTGACACGCTAGGGAATGAGGACGAACGAATTGTCCTGTAGGATTGATAATAAGAGAAAATCAAAAAATTCAATTAAATTCAATTCAATTTATGTCCCGCCGCCCTATGAGGCTTGTGATCACCCCGCCCGTGACCTGAAAAACGAACTAAACTTAAAAGATATTTTGTTATCTTGATCGTCTCTTCGCTTGTCCTCCACGTCTCGTTGCTTGTCTCTTCACCTCCAGTTTCCCACTTTTCTCCAATTTCGCCCGTCCACCGCCTTCTGCAGCTCGGTTGTAGCCAATTGAATGACTTAAAAGATTTTCGTTCCCTGGATCCGTGAGCTCCTCCTCCTCCTCACTCCTCCATCGCCCCCTCCTTCCCGTCCCCGCTACACGCATGTCGTCAACCGAGCTTCCTTCCTCCGCCTCTAGCTCGAGATCCGCATCTCGCTCTCGACAATCGAACTCTCAAATTCATCAATCAGCTGCATCCTACTTCTCCTATCCCGTCACACATGTCGTATCAGGCCTCTACCGTCGTCTGACCGACCCACCGGCCTCGAAGCCCAAGAACAATATGAACCGCAATCAACATTCGATGACCTCCCCAAACGGCTCCACCACATCATCCCAGGTCTTCACCCCTGTTCGAACCGCATCACCATTCCAACCCCCACCGCTCACCCCCCTCACCCTCACCGGCGACCTCTCCAACCTCCAAGAACAGCTCCTAACTCGTGCCCTGGCCGAGGAAATCCGGCTGCTAGTCCCAGCCCGCCTGCAACTCGTCGACACCTGGCGTCTAGCCTACAGCCTGGACCGGGACGGTGCCTCGCTCGCCACCCTCTATGAAAACTGTCGAGAAATGTCTCACCGCAGCCCGCGGGCGGGCTACGTCCTCATCGTCCGCGATGCCTCTCCGTCCGGCGCCGTGTTCGGAGCTTATATGACCGACCCCCCGCATCCAGATTCTCATTACTACGGTACGGGTGAATGCTTCCTCTGGCGCGCAAGCGTTCTCGCTCCTCCCACGAACCTGAACCTGAACCTGCCCCGCGACGGGCCCCCATCGGAGGACATGCTCGAACTCGCCGGTCTACCACCCCCGCCTAGCGCTGATACCACACATGCTGGTCGATCCACGACTCTGCGGGCGAGAGATGCTAAGCTGGCTCCTCCGCCCACTAGTGGACTTCCTAGCGGTGCTAGTACTCCTGAGAGAATCCGGTTTAAGGCCTTCCCTTACAGCGGCGTGAATGATTATATGATTTTCTGTGAAACGGGATTTCTTAGTTTGGGCGGAGGGTAAGCTCTTTTCTTTTGAATATCTGGCAGCGACTGAACATGGTAACTAACAACGAAGCAGAGATGGTCATTATGGTCTGTGGATTGACTCGAGTCTTGAAAAAGGTGTAAGTGCCGGGTGCCAGACATTCGGCAACGAACCCTTGTCAGATGAAGGCGTCAAGTTCGATATCCTTAGTGTCGAAGTATGGTATGTTGGTGCCTGAAGGTTGTTGTTTGTTGAGTATCCTAGGATGTAATGCAGGTGGAGAATCTTGGTAGATTGTGGTGTGCATTGCTTAGTACGTCGATTAGCCGGTCTTTGTCGAGCCGTTTGGACATATCTATCTATTTATAATACCCGTACACGGTGTGGCTGGTCTCATCGTGTTATGCACCGCTGTTGAATCTTACATAGTTTCCAAAATGATAGGAAAGAGAAAAGTTTCTCATACTTCATGAACGATACATACTTCATACATGTAGAGTGGTTGTCGATCTGCGGATATATAGAACTCGTTACTGGAGAAATGTCATCCGAAATTCATAATTCGTGCTCAAGTATTACTAGAGATTTATCTAGAGAGAAACACCACGGCTCAACCTCACCATTTCTGTCTCATTCGTAAGTTGCCACAACGCCGTCAGGAGAAAGATCATCCATAGCGTATCGTACGAAAAATTGCACGAGTACATCAGGGAAGCGGTGCGAGAACACAAGGGTCTAGGGATTATTAAAAGAAAAA
>NW_022475778.1:0-8805 GCF_009193585.1 Aspergillus caelatus
CTTACCCTTCCCTCTCTATGTATAACTAGTACAAACTACACCACTACTACTAGTAATACATACTACAATTCTCACTCAACAGATACACCCCCATAAAAAAGAATAAAAATAAAAAAAACATCAAAACAGCCCTACCGTCGCCTGACAGTCGATGATCGAGTCCCGGTAGACCCCCACTCATCTTTGTTAGGAAAAACCCGAACAAGAAAGTCTTTCCAGCCCATCGTGGTATTGCGACTCGCCCTGCTATGCTCCCATTACTTGGGATAATACCCAGCAAACTCCCAGTCCACAAGAGCAGTGACATTGCCCTTATCATTGACAAGGATATTTCGTGGAACAAGATCGCCATGGGTAAAAACAATCTCATCCTTTTCCTGTTGTGCATCTTCGTTCTGTGATGAATCGTCGGTGTGCGATGAATAGTCGTCCTGTGATGCATGCATCCTCGTGTCTATACTTTGTATTTTCTGAAACTGGCTGAACCGCTCCCCGGACTCGAAGGGCCATTCCTCTTGAACAGTTTGATAACCGGTTATAAGTCTTGTGGGTCCGCCATTCAGAGCCTCAATCCTTTTACCCTTAAGTTCACGGAGCTCAGAGACATACTTCTTCAAGTCCTCGGCGAGTACTTCTTTCTGGCCATCATCCAAGCCCTCCCACACCTTGTCAAGTGTATCACCCGGCACAAAGTCCATGATTATTTGGACTACTTTATCGTTTTCGTAGAGAATCTTAGTTGATCCACCATTTTCATCGTACTTGACCTCGAACACTTTGTCGTTCTCGTAGTGGATGTTGGTTGATTTTCCTGCTTTATCATAGCGGACATTGATCTCTCTGCCATCTTTGTACTGAATGCTACGGACCTTCGGAACCGGGATGTTTGTATTGTCATTGATGAAGATGAGCGTAAGAGGCTCGTAGATCGTGAGGCCTTCCTTCCCGCATTTATATATCGCTTTTCTCCCCTCATCGTGGACTACGGTGTGGTCTCCTCTGCCATATATGGCCCGGGGCTGAGAGATGTTATCTATTGCTTAGGGTTAGCGTATGCCACAGATAGGTACTGATATGCTTACCTTTACTAGCCATTTTGAGAGCACTATAGGCTGAAATACTGTCGAGTTTGCATGGTAAATCAATTAGATAGAAGATCACGGTCATTTATGTAGACCAGCCGGTATAAAGGGTTTCAGAGCTCTACGAAGAGAAGTTTAGATCAAATAATGAGTTAATGGTGCCATGACGCGGCTTGCCATATTCAAAACGGCTTTGGGATTCTTTTTTTTTAAAAAGGTGAGATAGAGCAGAGAGCCTGAATTCGAGTGGTTTGAAGTGACCGTATGTATGTGCTACGTATGTATGGCTCCATAAGTTTCCAATGATTCAAGATAACGATGTTGTCGGTTGCTTTGATTTGGGTTTGTATGTAGTAGTAGTTATATATCTACCTATACTAAAACTTCATATGGTGATAGATCGATTGACAAAGTCTTCTACAAGGGCTCCTTCTTGTGCCAGGTAGAGACAAGAGATGAAACGGTGTGGTTACCCCATGTTCGAGGTTCGGACAAAGGTTCTATGATTCCTGGGGTTCTACAAACAAAGAGAGGACAATGTCCTGACGTTGATGAATACCAAAGGTTAGCCGAATGGTGATAGAAGATGTGTAGAGAGATTCCTTCTTGTACTTTTGGACATCTTCCTCGTTTATATCTATGGTATACATTCAAAAATTGGAAAATTAACCTCAATTACATATACTGCACTATCTCGGTATCCCAGGCATAAAGAGTAGGTACGGGAAGTTTACACCTCCCGAGTACTTGTCGCTTACATTACCCATGAACATCCATGCTCCTCACCTCTCAATCTCGCACATACTGTAGCGCATATCTGAACGCAATAGGTAGTATCTCTGATCATCTCATACAACTCATTGATTCTTATTTTAATTCGTCACCAATGTCATGGATCAAGCCTGTTTCAAATAATCTTTTGCATATATTTAAGAGACCTCCTGGATCTTAGAGGACTTAGCCGACTCCCCAGCAGCCTTGTCAGCCTCCTCAAGCTCGGGCATCTCCTCGTCATCCTGGAACAGCTAGTCAGCAATTGCAATTGTTTGACATTGACAACTTTGCCTGCGAAATAGACGGAACCTACCGACTCGCCCTCAGCACCTTCGGCACCAGGAACAGCGCCACCCATTCCTTCAAGGCCTGCACCAAGCTTCGAGAAGTCAATGTTTCCGAGGCCGCCCTCGCCGCCCATGCCGCCCATGCCTTCGAAGCCGCCGAAGTTGTTTGCATAGTCATCCTCAGCAACCTCATCCTGCTCATCTTCATCGACCCACTGCACAATTATCAGCATTACACATACTCGCGTTGGTGGACGGAGTCGTATTCCATACCTTATCGAAGTCGGTCTTGAGGAAGTGGATCTTCTGAGTGGTCTTCAGAAGACGGGGCCAGAATTCCTCCTTCAGCTCCTTCTTACGCAGGACCAACTCAACCTCACGGTCACTGTGGTTCACCTTGGACTGGTCGGGGTCGATCTCAGCGTACAAATCCAGGGAGACTTCATAACGAACACCCTTCTTGGAATCACCGGCGAATGTGACATTGGTGGAGGTAATTTTGAGGGTGGCTGCGTCACGAGCTACATCGGAAGCTTTGATGTTCACATAAAGGTAATTGCGCTCAGCGTCGCTGGCAGATGAGCGCTGGGCCCATGTGACTGGAGGGTCACCGTATGTTAGCGAACCTCGATCCCATTAGGAAAGAATAAGAGCATCAATTAATAGTTGAAAAAGTGTTTTTTCTTTTTTCATTGTGTCCCAGCCCCTTCTCCTAGACAAGAAAAAAAGGCTGATAAAGTAGGGTGGGAAGGATAAGTTGGAATAACTTCCAACAAAGCGGGGAAAGGTAAGAGGGGGAGCCTGCAGAATTACGTACCTTCAGGGTGGGCCTTAGGAAGCTCAGGCATTATGAAGGTAAGGTGAGGTGTGTAACGGGGAATTTATGCAAGTAGGAAGTGAAGATGGGAGGGGGGTATATTGGACAGTGGGAGGGAATGATATCGTGAAGGGTCAGTTGGAAGCTGAAGAAGTTCAGACTAAGCGTGTTTGGTGAGTAAGGGAAGAATACCTGCTAGTAACTAGTAAGACCAACCAGAGCTGATAATCCGCTCTAGAAAGTACTGGAACTCTCACCCTCTGCCTGGCCCGCTGTTTGACCTGTTTGCGGACTGTGACATGCCTGGGGCATTAACCATTCACACGACGTCACTGGAAGGCGGTAAACCAACATACACCACCCGCTGACTCAGCAGGGACTGGATCGTCCGTTCGCTGGCCACGATCATATTTGATTCCGGATCGACGAGATCGATCACAATGCTGATTACACTCACAAATGAGGATCATCGAACCCGCGGTGTGATTTGACACTGACCGAAGTACACGGTAACGCTGCTGACCTGAACTCATCGACGACTATTTCACCACATAGCCGAGGAATTCTGTGCGCTGGGATATCATCCTGCCTGCATAACCCCACCTATTGCAACGACCCAGGCCATAGATATTGTATCCTGAGCCCTGTGCCGATACGGTCCCGGCCTTTCTGAATTACTTTATATATCTTCCTCAACCGTGCTGTCCACTTATAGGCTATTGCCATATACTCTACAACATCAAAAGTAAAGCCTAGAGAGATCAGTGTGTCAGCCTGATTCATCATGGAGACTCTCAAAGCGGTCTTTTTCGGTCCTGATCCTCAGGCACAGGTGCGATCAGATAATATATACGCTCTCACTGTTTGCCATTCTAACATAATCTCACGTACAGATGAGAAAATGCAACGCACTTATCCGCGCCAACACTCGCCAATTGGACCGCGATATTGCACAGCTCAGGACTTTGGAGAACAAAACGCGGCAATATATCATGAACGCCTCACGTCGGGCCGAGCGAAACCCATCACAATCTAAGCAGGCCACCCAGGAGGCTAAAACCTTTGCTCGCGAACTGGTTCGGATCCGGAAACAATCTACCCGTCTGCACACGAGCCGAGCCCAACTACAGAGCGTCCAGATGCAGGTCAACGAAGCATTCTCGGTGCGGAAGATTCAAGGAAGTCTGAAGAAGTCGACTGGCATCATGAAGGATGTTAACACATTGGTTCGACTGCCCGAATTGAACGCGACGATGCGTCAACTTTCAACAGAGTTGGTCCGGGCTGGTATCATTGAGGAAATGGTAGACGATGCGATGCCAGACAATGAACTCTACGAGGATGAAGTGGATGAGGCTGAGGAAGAGGTTGCCAAGGTCTTGCAGGAGATCTTGCAGGGAAAGCTTGCGCAAGTCGACACGGTCAAAGCCGAGGAGCCATTGGAGGAGACACCCGCCGTCGAAGAACAGTTCGAAGATCAAGAGGCCACTCTCGAACAAATGAGAGGCCGACTGGAAGCATTGAAGAGCTGAGTCCTGTGAACGCCGAATTGAAGTCTACGCATGCCTGTAATATGATGTTACGAGCGACCCCGAAATGCTGCACAAGCATTGTTTCTTTGTTGATATATTCACTTTGGGAGTTCGGCCGGTGGAGCATTTGGGATTTGGTTCATTTTCACTTTGTTTTGTGTCTACTTTAGAGGCAGGTCCTGATTTTTCTGAGTATGAGAGGCTATTTCAGCGTTGTCTTAAGCCATTGTCATATCTTCTTTATTGGACACATGGTAGACATCATTTTTCTTGCTTTTCTTGGAGTGGGGTCGAGGGTCTTTGCCATTTGATCAATTCTTCGAATGTACAGGTGAATCGTTTCATTGATATTTAAGAAACTCCTATGCACTCCTCAATAAGAAACAAGAGTTAAATAAAGGAGAGAAATGGTACAATGAATGTTAATATATGTAATTCCCTGTTAAAGGATCAATAGGCCGTGGTGTGTTGGATAATTGATAAAGCAATTGCCAGGTCAGTGACGTTTCTATTTGCGGACTAATGGGGCGACATTCCCCCAAAGTGGACTAGTGGCAGAACTCAGCCTCTCCTCCAGTCTTTCTTGTTGTCCCTCGACTTCCACCCGTTTTGTCTTCCCGCATTTGCCTCTCTCCTTTTCATCATCTCAACGTCGCGTCTCTCATCCGAACGTGGTGTATAATTAACTTCAATACTTCTGTTCTACTCCACTGTCTACCACTTATCTCGCTAATTACGCCTGTCAGAGCAACTGTCTTGAAAACAGACTTTAACCTGCCCCTTGCTGTTGCGAACCTCTCTTCGGTGACGCAACGACTGACACGCTCGAACTCCCGAGAATCTTTTCGAGAGTCGCTAGTATCGCTCATACTCATCTATCTTTCACCTAACACAATGTCTGGAAAGTTGGACAAGTCTCTTGACGAGATCCTCGTCAACCGTCGTCAGGGCGCTCGTCGCCGCAATCGTCGTTCAACCCAGGCTAAGGCTGCCCCGGCCGCTGTTGGAGGAGTGAAGAAGAGCACGAAGGCTGCGAAGCCCGTCGGCAAGGCTGCCCAAGCTGGACACCCTATGTCAACTGAAAGCAAAATCATGGTCAGCGGCTTGGTAAGTTTCCAGCCTCGACTCTTAATCTTATAAGCGCAATCTTAGCTAACGTCAACAGCCTTCCGATGTGAATGAGGCCAATATCAAGGTATGTTGATTAAGAGGCCTTCGCCTTGGGTTTCTATCGCCATGTCTTTCTTTCTCGAAACCTTCGAGGCGCTTCGGCTTTTCCACGCGTTCCGACCCTTGTTACGCCGTCCTCATATGTTCGCGACCGTTATTGGTCGCGTCAAAAGGCAGCGCACTCCTTTGAGCCATGTTCGCGCGCTATTTGAAACCTAGCGCTCCGCGAGTCAGCCGAAGTTGAGTCCTGCCTACAGTCTTGCGCAAAGTGTATCATGCTTGAGCGGATGTTTTAGCAATCCGCTCGCGAGATCGCTGCAGGCTGTGCTATGAATGGTAGTTGAAACACACCATTCTGATTTCATCCCGCTTGGCTGCACCTTTCTTTTTGAATTTGCATTTCGGGTGTCGGGCATCAGCGAGCGCACCAGCAGACCAGTAGGGCATCAGGCCATACAGCAAGCAGTTTTCTCCCAAATATTTTTTCCCATCGTCCTTGTCTGAGTGTGTCATTTTATATGGGCAGGAGGCAGCTCTCTTGTGACTTTGGGACCAGTTAGGCCTTGCTTCGCCCTGAGATGGGCTACTATGTGGGTGTCTGGGGGAACCTGATAAGTCTTCGCCGCACACCAATGATAATGTCTTGACTACATCGGTACTGTGTATTTGGACATAGTGTTGGGTGGATCCGACCCTGGTTCAGATAAATGTGGAAGTGGATTGTTGTTGGTACCGGTCGAGGTGGATTAGGAATTGCGGAGAAGACACGACTTTCAGTACAATGGAAATATTGGCGGCCGTTGATGCAGACGTGTGGAGTCTGTACGCGTTGCCGGGCTTTAAGTCAAAGCTTTGTTGCAAATAATCCTCGAGGGTCTTGCTAACTGCCGCTGTGTGCTCGCTGATGCTCTCACTGTGGAGTTTCGGTCCAACCTACGCGTCGTTTTTTCGAGCTTTCGCTCATGCCAGCGTCTACAACCATGTGACTTAATAATCATGAGCACAAGTACTAATCGTATGTGCTGGATATAGGAATACTTCTCTAAATCCGCAGGACCCGTCAAGCGAGTCATGCTCACTTACAACCAAAATGGCACTAGCCGCGGTATCGCCTCCATCGTCTTCAGCAAACCCGAGACGGCTGCCAAAGCCGCCAAGGATCTGAACGGACTGCTTGTTGATGGACGTCCCATGAAGGTAAATTTTCATACCACATTTTGTAAATCACGAATAGGTTGAGTCTAACGATGTATAGATTGAGGTTGTCGTTGATGCCAACCATGCTCCCGAAGTCCCGGCTGCCAAGCCTCTTGGTGAGCGTGTCGCGTATGTTTATGTTCGTTGTGGTATAATTAAAGGACCACTACTAACAGAAAATCAGACAAACCAAGTCCCAACCAAAGCCAGCCACTGCCAGCAAGGCTGCCGACAGCACTCGTGGACGTGGCCGTCGTGGTGGCCGCCGCGGACCCAAGTCGAACCGTCCCAAACCGAAGAGCGTGGAGGAGCTTGACGCTGAGATGGTCGACTATTTCTCTAACGAAAACGCCGGTCCTGCTGAGGGCAGTGCTCCTGCTCCTGCGGCAGCTCCTCAGCCCGCCAATGGTGGCGAGGATCTTGGAATGGCCGAGATCTCTGTAAGTTGCCCCTGGTCTGGGTATGCTGGAAGACTAGCTAACATACGTATCAGTAAATGTATCATGGTACCTTCTATTCAATTGCAGAGGCAGGTTACTTCTGCCAAGTCAGGTTGGCTTCTAGTCGGCTAGGGATGCCATCTAGGCTTGATATTCAGATTTGTTTTTCGGTTCTATTATTAGCCCTTCTCACCTTTTCTCGTCGTATGTTTTCTTAGTTTGGTTTTCTAATGTCTCTTCTGCTATTTGGCTCGTTGACGGGAACTGGAGGAAGACTTGTATGTATTTAATAAACGGATTGTTGCAATGAAAACGCGAGGTGAAAACGTGAAAATATAGCCAGCACGTCGGAATCTGTCGTGCTCCCAACTGTTCGTCTTGGCCCATGACGGCTGATCAAAAATATACCCGCCAAAAGCCAATGCATATCTTCTAATATAATGCTGATCATATCACACAGTGTCTAGATTTCTCACTCCGACACTTGTGAGAATTCAGTGTAGTAGTGTCTGTTATTCATCTAGCTTGATGCCACACATATTGTTAATGCAATGTAAGCCTCAAGTAGGGAGATTTTGATATTTCTATCTTCCAACTCCCTCAATAGCCAAACATCCTTTCAGTTCAATGAACCCAATTCCAAAGGATGTCTTCAGGGTTGTATATTGCTTGCACAATTCTGTCCAAAATGCAGGAAGGCAAGGCCAACATGCTCTGAAACATACCCTGCTCGTCTTATTTTGTTTTCATTCTCTCACTCTTACTTGATACTTGTGCCTGGATATGTTCTAGCGCAACGAATTCGATATCTACACTAAAGCCAGGTGATTACCTTCAGAATGTTATATGCCAGATATGCCAAGTCGTACAGACATCTGATATAGGTATTGACATGCACGAATCAAAAACAAAAAGACAAGAACTAGTCCGTTCATGAAAACAGTAAAAAAGCCGGAAAGTATATCGGTGTTTATACACCCAGCGGCTCTATATTTTCACTCGACTTCTTATGCAGAAGAAGGACAACAGCCGAACCAAAACAGGCCCATAAGGACAGTGAAGAGTCCCCCCTTGCGCTTACTCCCTACACCATGATAGAGGGACCAAGCTACCAACGTCCTGATGAGGGCCCATACTAAGAGCACAAGCTATAGTGCATAGTGTATCTCTTCATTGGTCGAGTCGGCCGCCTGGTCTAAATACGGCGACGGGAATTCTTAGGTCAGATGGCATCAATTTAGATAGCCTCAGTAATTTAGGTAGTATAATAAAAGGCCATGTAATTCTTTCGCTAGGTAGTATTTTGCCAGGTCCTTGAGCTGGTCGTCCCTAGTATGCATATCAATCTTGATCCACTGGCATACACTACAGAGCCGGCAAGTTAAATCCGTTGATCGTGGTCAGGAGTGTAATTGCCGAAAGAAGAACCGAGACCACGCCGGATGCGGTCTTTTTCTTTCTCTTTTTTTTTTTTCAGGGATTATCCTAGGGACAGTAGTGGTTTAT
>NW_022475779.1:0-8802 GCF_009193585.1 Aspergillus caelatus
GCAAAGAGAAAAAAAAAAAAAAAAAAAAAGCAAAGAAAACCGAAATTAACGAGCTGTCGATCAGTCGGCTGAAGGCAACGGATCGCTGGGGCTAGGGACTGCCAGTTGTCCAAACGGCAAACTTCCACCAGTGTCATTCCGAATTGCTGGGTTCGTTCGGCCGGAAGGATGCTTGGTGGCGTATCAGTGGGACAATTATCCATTCCCTTGGGTCTGTGGTTTGTTTATCTTTTCCTATAAGTATTATGGTTTCGTCATCTCGATGTCTCGGCCGTTGTTGGAGAAAGAACAGTGAACATTCATAATTTATGATATAAAAGCATCCTCGCGTACATTATTAACCTTGAAATTGCGAGTCAACATTCCATAGAAATACGTCTATAGCCAAGATATCACAGGTAGAATACCATGCATGAAACTCGGTATTTAATACAAATCCCAAGTATGAAAGTAAATACCAGAGTCAAAACCCACTAAGAGCAAACCCCTAATACAACTTCTGTTGTCGCCAAAATCCTTTAAGCCCTCCCAGAAGGGCTTCCTGTAGACCCGAGACCATGGCTGTGGTCGGTCTAGACTCCGCCTCTGTCATTACCACTTCAGGGGTCTCTCCTGCAGAAAATCTAGCTTCCGGAAATTGACCGGTGAAGTACTGCGGTTGGACTGCATAATTTGGCTGGGGGAGGCCCAGGTAACGCTTTTGCTCGGTGGAATCATATGAACCATGCGAGAAAATTCCTGTCTCTGATGCAATCCCAGGGAGCCAGTATGACGCTAAGTCATATGGCAAGCCATGGTAATCATCTGGTACCTGAAATATATTTCCGTTGCCGCCTACGCCAGAGGAAGCGTCCCTCATTGGTGTATCTACCATTCGGTGCTTAGGAAGTTTGTACAAGGGGTCCTCCTCTGGCTGCATAATCACATCGTATGCAGCACTTAAAGTCTGTGCAATCAAGGCACAATCCCCTCCCGGTAGGGGTGCCGCCCTATTTGCAAATTGTGCTGGCGACTTGTCATAATCCCAAATCATTGCAGATGTCGTAGATGTTTTTGCTTCTTTCAATCCGCAGGAGCCGTGGGACTGCATCACAGACCTCGGGTTTTGAATATGTAGCGAAGAGCTAATGAAGCTCGACGTACCGTAAAGTGTGAAGTCGCTTGTAGGTGGCTCAATGATGTCTGCCTGGTCGAAGGCTTGTGGCGACGCCGGTGCAGGCTGCCCATGTAACATGTGCATTGACACGCCATCAGTATCTCCACTACTCCTAAGAAGTGCAGGTGGCTCAGATGCCGGGTCATGATGATTAGTGGCAGGAATGCTAATGACCCCATAACATTCTGCTTTGTTTTCGCTATTATGCTTATTGACCCTCTTCGGGGTCTGTGCAGGTTCCCCCTCTCCGATAGACTGGGATCGCTTGCGTTTTCGACGTCTCCAGTGGGTGCTTTCATTTGTCCATACAACAGGGCTATAGGCATCTGAATCCCAAAGCAGTTTTCGCTGATCCAAGAGACATTTCAGCTCCTCCAGACTCCAATATTTCCTTGTGGATTTGACTGTTGCTATCGCTTCATTATTATCTTGGACGTCCCAGTCGATACTGAGAAGCTGTCTCGTGCACCACTCGCATGGGTCATCCATTGTAGAATATCCACGTACACTCTCAGACCATGTATATGCTGTGGCGGTCCGAGATATACCTTCGTTTCCTTCGTTTTGGTGTTGACTGCTTGCGTATGTGTAAACCTGAAGCATATTGTTCCTCTGACCATGTCCATATACTGATGTTTCATGAGGAAATACATCGCTCGCCTGACGACCTGCTCGTTCATCGGCAGTATTCAATAATGTCAAACTACCTCTTCGATTCTTATTCGGTGAATTCCGACATACAATTCCATTTCCTTCCTTACCTCGATAAATACATGCTGTCTCACGGTCTTTTCGTGCTCTATATGATAGGAACTTCATTTCCGAAAAGCTGAGGTCAGCCCCTGATCAATCCGTCAGTTTCGGACCCAAACTCAGAAAGATAGGGAGCTTACCCTGAACCTTAACCGGTGAAGATGTTCTGCCCATATGGAACAGACCTAGGTTCATGTTAGATTGAAGCTATGGATATGGTTAGCATGGTCTCATCGAGTTGGCTCGTCTTTCTTAACTCACGGTCAATCGACCCCGAGCCACATTAGAGGCGTGGAAATTATCATTCATGGTATGCTTTCTATTCCTCTTTGCGGACCTTCTTCTCTTAGTCTTTGTCACCCTACCATCTTTCTCATGAGACATCTTGCCCTTGTACTCATAATGGTCGTCTTTGGTCTTGTGGCGTGGTCGGCGTTCATATCCGAATCGTCCTTTCTTTCCCCTACTGGCGGCTTTCTGAAAAGACAGGAGACACGGTACAGAGCCTACTGACTCAAGGCAGTGCTCTTTCTTATACGTCTCCAGTGCTGTTCCTTGGGCGTGTGGCACATGTGCGACTTTCTGGGGTGGGAGGCCAAGGTGTGGTAAGTTAGTCCCGCCCTCTTTCACTGATGTTGATCTCCTTAGTTGGTCTTCGATGCCCGGTAGTTTACCATAAAGGTCTTGAACTTTGGGGAAATTACGGCTTGGGTACGACCATTCAGGGATTTCAGATGGCACAGGCTCGTCTTCGATCATTCTCAACCACTCCAAAATAAGGGACTGTGATCTTGAACCCATCGAAATTGCCGGTGCGAGATGTGCTTAATGTGTCTTTGGCAGGTAGAATGGGGGGATCTAGAGACTGATAAGTCGAAACGTGAAGTAGATAGCAAACAGAAAGACCTGGAGACATGTTAGGATGTCTGGCTGACAGGTATGGCTGCCATTGTGACATCATCCAACTGAGTATCTGAAGAAACCTGACAGAACTGTAAACGTACTGAGGCAGCCACGATTACCAAATACAGAACCACCCCCGTGACATGCGTTTGCAACTGAATGACCTAACATAAGTAGTAGTATTACATCCACCTATTATTTCACCACTACTTTAGAACAATCACCTCAATATCCATCTCCCTTGATCATATTGAAACCGACCCATGAAAGCTGCTCTCTTAATACAAATCCTTAAAACACCTCTCCGTCTGTCATTTCCATCATGGAAAATCGCGTGTTGAACTTTGTTTCCTCTGATGCGGTCATAGTTATCCATGAATCAGAGACGATTATATCTGCAACGTACACACACCTCAATTTTGCAGCGCTGGCATCGTAGGATGAAATCAGGCAGCTGGTCGTGGCATACATCGCACGAATATTCCCCATCACGCCTCCTCCAGCGATCATGCTTACAGTTGTGCTGCTCACGAAGTTCCTGTGCTGCCATCTGAACCTCTTGCTGTGCAGGCTGAGGGTTGTCTTCGTTCCGAGCGGCAACATGGTGTGCTCTGTCAAGTAGTCTGCTTTCGTCCCATACTTCGCATCCACATGACTTCCACTTCATGACACAGGTGTAGCAAAATTCGAACCCACAACGGCATCTGAAGCAGAAAATCAAGTATCATCAGACAGATATCTACAGCAAAGACAAGAAAACCCAATTGCTTATGCACTTACGTGATGTGATTGCAGCCACTTTTTAGCTCCACAATGTTACGACATCTCGTGCAGCGCTGCCATCCTTCTATTTTTGCCATTTCCAGAATCTCCACTTCGCTCTCGACAAATACGCCCGCATGAGCTCGCTGCTTACATGTAGAGCATGTTGCTGTGTTGCAAGAAGCGCAGGTCCTGATAGTAAGTGCCACGCGGCAGGGCGGAGGTATCGCGAACACAAAGGATTCGCACAGTAAGTTCTGTTGAAGTCATTGTGCTCCACTGTCTTCTCCTCGAATTTTCGAATCATCTCCTCGTCCAGAAGTGACTTCATTGTAGTTAAAGAGAATGGCACACGACAGCACTTAGGTGGAAAAAGTGACTCGTCAACAAAAGAGTCGTGCACCAGGCGGCCGATACAGCTCCTGCAGTAGTAATGGGAACAGGATGCCTTGAATATGTCAAAATCTGGCTTGGCTTCCATACATGCTACACATTTGAGGTGTGTCTGACAGTCAAGGTTACGGGCAGCGGCAACTTTCGAGCTTTGAGCCCCTGGGGACTCGGTCTTGATGAAACCTGAACTTCGAACTTCAACTGTATCTGTAGGTCCCGATTGCTCCAACACCGTATTGGAATCTCCCCCCCCAGATCAGTTAGACCAGCCATCGCAGCATGCTTCTGCCCCAATAGCTGATCAGGGGTTGATTGGTTGAGGCCGACCAGTTGTAGTGCGGTCATTCGATCCCGGAAGGCTCTGTTTTCTTCTTCAGTTGCAGCTGCGAGAGCAACACCATCATGGAAAACAGCCCTCGCTAGGCTCTTCGCCATTTTGTAGTCTTCAAATGTGCACGCACAATGACGGAGCTCTTGAGCCCATTCAGTGAGCGCTAATTCATGGTCAGTCATTTGACCAGACCTCTCCTTACCCTTCATGAGTCCAAGGGCGCCTCTCGCATCGTCTTGCATCAGACGTAGCACTAGTTCATTAGTCGGCTCATCCATGACGAAATAGAATAATTTAGATGTTATGAAAGCTCGCAATGGTGAGAAGATGTTGGTGTAAAATAGGAGGGAATGTGAGAATTGAGGTATTTTGAAATGTCTGACAAAGGGAAGTAGGAAAGGTCGCAGTCAATTCAAGTTGATATCCTGATACACATGACTGGTTATTCACCTCTCAACTACAGACAGGCCATGATATCCAGTACAACTATAGATACTGTAGTAAGACCAGTTATACAATCCGGCCATATCCCATTATTCAGTGAGTCTGATACTAAACGATAGTATGCACATAGAAGAATTTCAGTGTACAAGCTATGTATAAAAAAGAGTTGTATAACAGAAGGATAACCAGGGTCAAGTTGATTGGAATTAGTATGTTGCATGGAGGTCCTGAACCGGTACGATAACTGTTCGGAATACCTAGTAGTAGTAGTAGTAGTAGTACATCAGGCGGTAAATGTATATAGATACAGTGTACGTGCTTTCCTCCGAAATGAAGCTAGATACTTACACCTACACTTATACCCACTACTTGGTTCTAATATTAAGACTTGGGGCTTGTCTTTATTCAGAATCCAGGACAAGAAAATAAAAAAAAAAAAAGAATTGAATTGACAATGAGGGGAACCGGAGGTGTTCCGCAACGCTTGGGTTAGCGTCTCAAAATCAGTCCAATCCAAAGCAATGCAAACGGACCCCCCCCTCCGTGGTGCAGTATTTGGGTATTGTTACCGTTCAGGCTGGTTGTTTGTGTTGCAAGTGGGAGATGAAAGGGTGTACGAGTCGTGTACATACATACTATTTTATTTCCCTCTCCCTTCCTTCCCCCCGCTTTCAAGGTTATTATCGCTCAGTTAAGTCTTCGCTAAAGATTGGAAGGAGAGAGGGAAAAAAAAAAAAAAAAAAAAAGGTTGTGGCACAACGTGCAGTTGGATCCGATCTTCTTTGGCCAGAGATTCCCTTCTCTAACAACTTAACAGTGAAGGTGCATGATTCCAGACAGTTTTAGTCACTGCAGCGGTTCCACTTGAATAAATGTACGTGATAAGACTAATAATTCTGCAAATCGGCTCTTTAGGACCTTAGTAGCCTCCTTCACATTCAGTTCCCCACGGGCCCTCTTCTTCCATTGTCATCCTCCTCTTTCAGCCGAACCATTATTTTATCGCACAAATCTCGTCTCATCTTCATCCTTCTTAATCCTCTTTTCTCTACTAACTCCCCTCTTAGTCTCTGTTTAACTCTACAAGGACTTCAGAATGTCTAAACTATTTATTGGGTCTGTTTACCCATCTCCTTCCTCCCCTCACTCCTTCCATATCAGCTGTCATCCATTTCCCACTTCTACAGGGATCTTCTAATTGAATTTTCACTGACACTGACGAACAGCGGCCTGTCATGGCACACCACCGACGAGGGTCTCCGTGATGGTTTCTCTAAGTTCGGTCAGATCGAAGACGCTGTTAGTAATCCAGTTACCGTAAAGCCATTTCCTCTCTCTACCATGGTTGTATTAATAATGTCCAGGTCGTCGTTAAGGATCGTGACACTGGTCGCAGTCGCGGATTCGGATTCGTCCGCTTCGCCACGGAGGCTGAAGCTGATGCTGCGGTGGAAGAGATGAACAACCAGGAGTGAGCATTCATTTATTTACTGCGATCCCTTTCATCCCACAGTGCTGTCGCAACTGCTCCGCGTTGGATCGAAGATTTACAAATCTAGGTTTGACGGCCGTCAAATCCGCGTCGACAAAGCCTCTGAACGACCTCCTCGCAACGATGGCGGCTTCCAAGGTCGTGGCGGATACAACCAGCGTGGAGGATTCAATGGGGGCAGTAAGCAATCCATTTTGCTTGTCCTTGACGTCCAAGGGCATCGCAGTCCTCTTTATTGGTGTTCCCATGGAGCTAACGATATACAGACTGGCGGTGATTGAAACGCTGATAACCAGCCTACGAATGCTACCTCTAACTAAAGCGTGGATCGAAGTATGGTGCAGTTGGGCTGGTCCTTTTCGTGCTTTGTTCAAACGGATTTCATCGCTCTGATAAGCTTCTATCTCGATAAAACTTCATGAGACACGATCACAGAAGAGGAATTGAAACGCAGTATGACGGCGGAAGCATGGTTTTGATGAATCACGGGTGCTTTATCTCTGTTTTTAAGATCATACCTCCATTGCTCATTTAATATTGAATCTCCATGACTGAGGGAACAATTTCAATCTATAACCGGAAACTATACAGCGATAGTCTACGCTGGTAAAAGAAGAGAGGAAAACTCTATAAGCTTGAAACCATGTAGTCTATGTAAGCCCTGCACTTGACCGCCGATCACGAATCATAAACGTCAATGCAAAGTCACACTCTTTCCTCGTTTTGGAAAGCTCGATGTGCTTCCTCCTCCGACCGACTAAGCGACTTCTGTAAATCCCTCTCAGCCGCTTCTTCATCTCTCGCCGCTTCGTCTTCCTTCTCAATAGCCTTCACCCGTCGAACCAAATCCGTGACATGACCATCGGCACTTCCAAGCCCGAGACCCTCAAGTGCCTTCTCTAGCAGATAAAGGTACTCGGTATTCTTCCCACTCTGACCCCGTCCGCGACTAATCACTTCCGCAACATCCTGCGGCTCACGACGGGCTGGGTCACGCAAGAACTGTGGATTGGTGGGTTGCCCGATATACACCATGCAGGTTAGCGGTTTAGAATCTGACCCCGAGGCCTTTGATCCTGAGAACGGATAGAATGGAGTGTAATGCACGGTGTATCCGTCAATCTCGCGTTCGTCGAGGTAATCATGGACTTCTTCGGCGTGCGAGGCGGGAATGTGGTATGCTGCGCCCCAAACTCGAGCTGCTGACGACGATGATTCAAGGTGTGCGAGCTGCACGGTGGTAATATGAGACGACAGGTCTAGTTACTAACAGGAAATGGCCACATACCGGGTCATTCAATGTCTCCCAAAATCCTCGTTCTATGACCGTTACTACTCGTCCGGGATTTTCCGGCGTTCCTCGATGGTCGGTACTGAATAAGTCAGTTTTGTAGCTCGGAGATTGGCAACCGAATGCCCGTTCCAAGAGTCTATAGCACACCTAGCCTATACAATGCAAGCATGAAGTTAGCTATGCTTGGTAAGGGAAAAGGAAAAACGGAGAAAATGAGGAATATGCCAGAATTTCAAGCTTCACGACAAAGACTTCCATAGTTCAAGGGGTGACGAACCTGCCAAAAGCGACGCACATAGCCGTTGACATAACCCGGGACTCTTTGATCTATACGAGGTCGCATATCAGCTGAAGTCTGGAAGACCGGCAAGAGTGCTGTGCCATTTGCCCTTGGCCAAGACCTCTGAACCCTTAGTCCAAAGCCAGAGCGACGTACCATAATGCGGTGGTGGCTTCCAGATCAAGCTCCTTGGCAACATCAGCGTTTGTCCATTAATAATTCTCGTAGAGCACCGACGATCCTCTTCTTCCCAGGACCAACATGACTCACCCATATCCAAATACCCATAGATCACCGTCTGGGAAGTAACTGCGCCATGTTCGGCCATCTGGAGAAGCATGACCGTTTTCATTACTAGAAGCCATGCCAGACCCGTCTAATAGAGTCGGATATTAACCGTCTGCTCTATGATTACAAGGTCTGTTTCTCTCTATAATGTATATAGATTTTGAGATGGAAACCAAAGGGTGTAAAATAGAAACAGCTCCAGAAACAAGGCCTTGTCAGCAGCGGAAATCCAGAATAGATAGATGGCCTCTAGCTTCCTTCAACGCTATCATTAAAATTGTAGGGAAACGGCTATCCTTAGAGGTATATGTTCATTACTGAGCATTGCAAAGAATGTGCTGTAGCCGTCTCTTAGGTCAGCAGACCCACCCGCCATTCGGCGTGTTGGTCTGCCTCACCTCAACGCAAATTCCCACTTCAACGCAAAATTTGAAGCTATTCAAGCTCCTATACAACATCGCCTTGAGTATCTATCCAATAAGGTAGTTTAGGGCCTTCCTTATCCACCTGGCTAGCTTCTGTACTAGGCAGGTCCCCTGTATCTGCCTGTTGTGGTGGTTTATTGTGTCCCAAAGTCCCCGTTTTCCCAATCTGCCTAAGGCCCTGCAATCTTTCCATCTCAGTACGATCTGCAATATGGCGTTTTGCATCATATACAGTTAGTGGCCCGTTATATCTGACTCTTCTCTTTGATTTCCGTCTATTT
>NW_022475780.1:0-8743 GCF_009193585.1 Aspergillus caelatus
ATCTCCGCCCCGGTTCGATCGACCCAACCTTGATCCGCCCACCCCTTCTGGGTTAGAGTCACTGATACGAGACTCGGATAATGCCGTAGAGGATTTGAAGAAAGGCAAGATATCCATAGCATACGGCAGCATAACTATGGAGGATGTGGAAACCCTCTTCAGGATTCCAAAGACCCCTGTGTTTATAGACTTCCCATTCTGGGAAATCCCAATTCCCACAACAATGGGTAAGCTATCCTGACTGGAATGATATGAAGGGCATGTTGATTGATCATTGATGTAGTCGAGGACCTGAAGGATCTAGATTTTGTGACCGAGGGAAGCCTCGAGAATGAGGCGCTTTCTAGAGTTAGGATCAACATCATCCTACAAGCCGTTCTAAGAGAACAGAGGCTTGTCGCCCCCCCCCTCAAGCCAGAACTATGCACCTGGGTTTCGAGACTCCAATGAGCATCGGGCTTTCGCAAATGGCCGTAGCGAGTGGTGAAGCAGACTATTCGATACGGTATACCTCACACAAAAGCCAAGCGCATCAATTCGTGAAAATGGCGCCTTTGTTCAAGATCGACAACGAACATTGAATATCGCCAAATACTTGTATCACAATGATAATACAGGTCTAGACAAATGCGGCTGGAGTGTTGTCTGATCAGTGACTAGAGAGGTCACCTAATATGATTACGCGCTTGCTGTTGCAGTTTTCATTTTTAATAATGATTGGCTGCCTCTGTGATGAACCTTGGAATTAATTAACATCTTGGTTCGGGCGCAACTATGGCCGGGAATGGCGCTAACGGGTGAGTAGACGCGACAATGCCACCGGAAATCTTGAGCCATCAATCCAAGGAAGGCACTAAGTGTGACTTTATAATGATTGAAACTCAAGAGTGATTCTCTAGTGGTATGATGGAGGATCACGGATGGTTGGCTGGTCTATGTTAAGAATTAATAAAGATCTTCCGTCTTCGTTGACCAACGCGGTGGTTCGTCACGATTGGGTACCGCAGCCAGTCGCGGATCTCATCTCTGTCCTTAGAAGGGATCCTTGACAGCAAATAAACGTGTTATACTGCACACAGCAAACGGACTTTTTCCCCTGTAGTTATAGAGGTAGAAGGAAGGTGAGGCGCAGGGCTGGCTTGAATCCCACGGGATCTAGGCCCTAGAATGGCCGGCCTACGCGCTCGATTTAAGCCCTATAGGGCACATGGCTGGTATATAGAACATTAATATAAGGTTTCAATAGAATCAGTTTGTAGACCGATATCATTTGAATTCGTTGCATTCTTCTGCTTTTTTCGGGTACCTTCAGACTTTTGACCGACTAGTTTAATATAAAAGTATAAAGTCTCGACAAGCAAATATATGAAATATAATTTATTAGCAAAAGGATAAGTAGTTCCTATTTTCACAGGGCGCCTATCTACCTAGAAAGCCCAAATGGCCCTACTTACTATTCAATACCGCAAGTGACCGGTAGGCCAACCATTATAGAACCTCCCTCGTCCGGGCCGTAACTTCTACACACTAGAGCTGGACCGGATTTTGACCAATCTAGGCTTTCCTAAACCCTACCCGCTTCCTATTATTTTCTATCTTTTATCTAACATTTCACATAGACTGCGCCAGGAACCAGGATTAGGTCGAAAACTCGGAACCAAGACTCAACCCATAGCCCAGGTTTAGTCTTTGCATAAGCTTTGGGACTTGGCAGTCATAAACCTGGTGAATCATCAAAATAAAATACAGTTATTTCGGATTGTTTCACTATCGGATGAGTTTTGTGATAGGTAGGAATATAACGCGTGACCTTGGTTCTCTGAACCTTGGCCTAAACTGGCATCTCCTGCAGTTGCGTGATATTGTAACCGTTCGTTTACTTGGGGTACGTTGTTCGTCCCGATCTTGATGAAAAAGCGCAACCGCCGCTTGCGGAAATACGAAAAAAAGTATAATTAAATGTGCAACAATAGACAAGTGCTCAACTGCATGTCATGGGAGCGCCTAAAAATGCTAGTATAATCATACGACAAACCTGCAAACGGTTGAGAGGATACGCGGACTGTCTAATTAAACATCAAGCGTTGAGGCCAGACCCTTTTGCTGAAGGCTTTCTCGTACAAGGCAAGACATTGGCATTGCCACCATGATCAAGTTTCGAGAGAACCCTATCAGACTTGTTATCTAAACCGCAAAACTCAGCTTTGAGCCCGACTGTAGAACACATTTGTCAACCTGATGGGCGACCTTTCAGGAGCTGGCTTCATTTAGCAGCCAAACCTGAGGCACCGACAGTCGATCGCGGTACACTGATAGCACCTATACCCTAGGCTACCGCAAAGGTTACCGCAGTAATATGGTGGTTCCCAGCCACCACAGAAGGCTTGGTGTCCGATCAAGCCATTCACTAATAACATGTTACATTCCTCAGCACTTCAGGGCCAGATGCATGAGTAGTTCTTACAGGCAGTTACAGAGATGCCATTTCTCGGAAGATTGAAGCCGACTTTTTCAGCAGCACCATACTCAGCTGCATCGGTACCAAGGAGTAGGATAAAAACAGCGAGGGTACAGATAGTCTTCATTTTTGAAATGGAAATGGACAATCCCAAGAGTTGTTTGGAGGCGGTATCGCCAGAACCAGTTTCACGCTTGCTACCGAGCTCTCCGGGGTGCCTTGAGATCTGGAATAAATATTCGCACGGGTCTCACCAGCGGCAAAAGCATATTTTCAAGAATGATGTAGTCGCGCGTAATCCATGACTTAACCGATCGTTCATACTTGTCTGATTGCCTTTTTCTTTTCTCTTTTTTTTTTTTTTTTTTGCGCGCGTGGGAGTGACGGGGCTTGATGAGAGGCCAAGGCCAGCCTAGATTATTCTGGACTACTGCACTTTGTCCGAGAATTTGGCAGTTTGCAGTTGGTTTTAGGTAAACTTCGGATTAGCCCATGGCGAGCCGAGCACATCGTTGCGGTGCGATAGGGTGCAGCTTAAAGTCAAAGCCTAAAGGGGACACAGCACTGCCTAGACTTTTGCGGAAGCAACGATGGTCCAGAGCCGTTGATATCAAGAAGTGCAGTCTTGCAGACTGGTTTGTTAGTTGCTGCCGGATCCGCCTCCACCGAAGCTACACGTACAATTCGTACATAGCTAATTGCGATGCGGAGATATTTCCACGTGTGTGCAGGAACAACGCTCTGCTTAAGGGTAAGGGACGGGCTACATTCGGGCTATAATTAATCGGGAAGAATGCACGTAGGCCCAAGCACCGGTATAAATTGCATACGGTCTGCAGTGGGGCACCTTTAAGATCGTATGGTATGTAAAAGGTGAATAGAAATGTTGAATTACAGTCATGGATTAGTTTTTCTCTAGGTGACTGACAGGCATCAGTTCTGAAAGGGAGATCGGCCTTCTCAACAGCCATGCTCTCAGAAACCACAATTCCGGGATAGCCTACTCTACAGTGGTCATAAATTACTTGTTGCCCAAGTTTGGAGCCTAGTCTGACTTGGTGAGATCATGGGCTGTTATGAGACTGTGGGAAGTTGCCAGTCAGCCCTGGAACGTCTGGAATTTCCATCACCTGCCAACTCAAAACACCCGTCCACAGTGAATCAAATCCTACCAAATCGTATGTTGAGACATGGTTTGGCTTGTTATTGGTGGCGCGAACATGCTGGCATGGTACTGCAAGCGGGTATTTAAGAGTTTCGGAGCGTGGCTAGTACATGGAGACCTCACCTACTTCCCACTGCCAACTTTCACCTCCCGGGGTGTGGCACGCCAACGAACGTTCTTTTTTATACCCACCATCTGCTTAGCGCGAGTATTCAAACTTTTGGCTAAGAAGTATACTATGCCCCACTACAGCAACGATGTTGAGCTGAAAATCACTAAACCTACTCATATTATGATGCACTAATTATAACGCAAGAACAAAAAGTACAAATATTCATCTTAAGCGATGGCCACCCCAACCCCAGTGTAGCACTTTCCCGAAATCCTACATGAACATCTTATCAATTTCGGTCCTAGCAGGTTGGGTTGCAGCCTACACCGATACAACATCGACCTGGTTCAATCCGGATTGGTGGGTCTTCAGTATAGATTGGACTCGTTCCACAGCACACGTATGACATACGACCTTGAACAACACACCCTTCACAAGCATCCCAAGGCCCAAGGCATTCAAATGAGCCCCGATACTGTCCTCGCCAGCAATCTCTGTATATACAGACAGGACCAGGTTTGCAAAAAAGCTGATGATTGACATCATGGTCATGATCGTTCAGGTGACTGAGGTCGTAGTCATTATTCTTCAATACAGCACACGAAGCAAAAGCTACCCAGAGTGATAGCTGGGTTAGGCAGATTTGCATTCTGGATTCTTTCCGCGATAAGCAATTTCTTCCGGAAGAGTATATACTGCTTCGCAAATAAATAAATAATACATCAGGGACGAATTGAGTGCTTCATACCTAGGCCTGGCTGATAATATTCAGCAGTCTGGACACATGGAAGTAGCCCGAGCAATTTGCCTTGTTAACAGTATTAAAAATAATGAAAGCGCAGCCACTATTACTCTGTATGGACTGCACTTATATATCTAGTCGATTTATAATCAGAGCCATGTCATCAGATACAGCCGTAGTCATACGATTAGTTTTGACGCACGACAGTCGTCCATGGATAACATAGCTACCAAGTCGCAAACACAACCAAGGAGTGGTTCAAAACTTCTTGGCTGCTATTATATCAGTGATGCTTATCTGGTCAAGAAAGAATCGGCACAACCGCACCTAAGACCGCTTGGGAAAGCAGTTAATGGAAATTATATTTCCACGTAGTGGTATCAGGGCACTCTGAACTATTATGAGATGAAATCTTTCTTTTTATTAGGCGTTCATAGTACACCATCCCTCTTGTATTTACCATAGTCTCAACTCATTTTTTGCACCTTTAACGTGTTTCAAACCGGGCATTTCGAGCCATCCTATATTCCTTTTTATTGCAATCCGGGGGGTATGACAGCTCAGGTGACTTTTCCCTTAGGCTTTGAGGCCATTCCAGGCCTGTCGGCTTGAGTTTAAACGTCCGAATTTGGTCATTCATGACGCAAAGACTTGTAGAATTCTACTTTATCATACCAGATAAAGACTTGCCTGACATATTTGGACACACTTCTGGTTGTATTTCAACTAACTACAGTTCTCTACATATACCGTATTTAATGTGGAACATTGCTTTGAATCAGCATTTGAACGATTGGTAGAGTGCCCTAATTCACTCCAGTTTACCTACCAACTCACCTTGCATGACTGTGGTCTACGCAGCTCTCTCACCTCTATGCCTCAATATTCTAACTGTTTTTTAGTGTGCACTTACCAACATGCAGAATTTATTGGTTCTCTATGTGTTGGGTTTAGGTGTCTCAACATTGGCTACCCCGATGGATATGTCCAAAGTGGACGACTCGTTGCGCGGTCAATGCCCTCCTGTCTGTCCTGGTGGCCCATGCTACAGCCATTGGGACTGTAATCCTCGTTTTACTGGCCGCTATTGCGATGCAATCTGCGGCTACAATCCCTGGCTGGGCTGTTGTCGTTAAAGACACGTTATGTCCTTGGCATCTCCTTTAAAAAGTCAGTGATATTGTCATGTTAGGTAATTGAAATATGGCAGTGCTTTGGTATTTGATTAAAGTAAGTTTAATCTGGGATATAAAAAGTTAATTCCCTCGATGCCATCGTCCTAAACGATTATATAGCATTGAAAGTCATTGGTAGTCTGAGCTCGCTACCATGGGAATGTTTTAGCTGAATCTGTGGCTGCATAACAAAAGCTACAGTTTTCAATACTACAATTGTAGATTCAGGTTAATACAGCCGTTGATTTGAAGCGCCAATGAAACACCATAAAATAAAACCTGGGAGAAGCGTTAGCGGAGTAAGAATTTGTGACCGGGCTATCTTTCGCCTGATCTTAATGGTTCGCAACACAACAATACACCGTAAGCTGTATGGCTAATTTAGTATTTAGGATTGACGATACCCTGATGTCCGGTCGATACAAACCTACAGTGGCCAAGGATTAATGGCACCTGGCGCATATGTGCACCCAAGGTTGTAGTTTGGCTGATTTACATGGATGCTGCCAGGTCTCCAGCCACCACGGATCTGGCTTAGAAAGCTGTAGGGATGGGGTTTGAAATTGAAATATAATAAAATTTCAGACCTTTGAAATGAAGTTGAAGTTGCCAGTGAAAATTAAAATCACTAGTAAAATATGTGATATATTATAATCATAGGCGTGCCCTTGTTTTTATAGAGGTTTTACAAAGTTCGTTTAGCCTCTTTATCTTCGGTATTTCGATTTAAAAGCAGAGACCCTGAAGCTCTCTTGGCACCTCCTCTCCTATCTCAATAAATACCTCATATAGAAGACTATCTACAATTCGATGTCGATCATGGAGCTGATAGGAAGGATTAAGTGCATAAATAAGACTTCGCATCTCCTGTCTTCAAAAGAGGTTCAAAAATCTCGCTCCATTAAGGGAAACCTGAGCAACTCACTGATCAAGAGTTCTAGATGGTTCGGAATTAGGAGAACTTAGTAGTTTCTGTTTTTTTTTTCTCCTGATTCCTGATCTTGGTCTATAAGGGTCTGAGCTCCCGTGGATTTATTGACATGCTCACTTTTGACATGTGGTATTTTTGTCTCGGGTTTTGAAGCATCCCAGGCACTTACTCAGCTTGAGGAATCTACTCGCGTGATTAAGAGAAATAATTGAGACAGTATTTAGTATATAAATATTGCCTTTTTATTACCCTGGACTGTCTCAAAGCATCTTTGCGGCTCAATGTCTGAATAGCAGACGTTTTTAGCAGTATTTTGTGCCATTTTGGTGATTACGTTACTACACCCAGCTCTAACTAGAGGTTCAACTACAAGATCTTAGAACCTAAACCGCCGCGCGTTTGAGGCTAGTCCAGAAGGGGTGGAAAAGGATAGTACATTCGGTTTGCGGTGCGGCCCGTTTAGCGGGCGGGCCGGTTTAGGGTCAACGTACATTCGTCTTAAATTTCCTATATAAATTTGTAATCCACCGCCAGATCTAATTAGATTTAGATTTGACAAAATTATTTGAATGTATTTTTTGTATTGATTGTCTATTTTGCAGAGTATCAATTATTTAAAAAAAATATATTATAGTCAGTATAAATTTTATTATAAAATTTAGTTAAATCAGCTGCTACTGGCAGAATTTCTGATTATCTATATTTACTGTCCCGACTATATATTTAGAATTTATAATATTTATTTATTGTTTACTACAATATTCAGAGATAATTTCTATATATTATAAATTTAATAGAATTTTATTATAATTATCTAATTTTATTACTATTAAATTATTTTCGAAATTATAGATTATTCTATTTTTCAGAAACTCAATAAACTGTCTATTATTATTTGTAAAGTATATCAATACAGAGTATAATCCAACAAAATTGTTTACTATTTAACCGGCCAGATCTATTAAAAATTTTATATCAAAACAGTTCAGATTTAGAAAATAATTCAATAATAGAAAAATATTGTTCTGCAGATAGACAAAACTGTAATTCTCTATAAAATAGATCAAATATTGATTGAATTATTTATTTATTCCGATAGACTGCTGTACCGCCGTAACTATTTCTGATATTAATATATTGATCAAAATATCGAGAATATACAGCAACACTGGTATCAGATCTATCGCTGATCTAGTCCAGAAGGGGTGAAACAAGATAGTATATTGGAATTGGGATGCGGCCCGTTTAGCGGGCGGGCCGGTTTAGGATCAATATATATTGGAATTAAACTTTCTATGTAGACTGCCAATAAATTCCCGGATCAGATTGGGCTCAATTTTGGCAAAATTACTTGATTATATTTTTTGTATTGATTGTTAATTTTGTAGTATATCAATTGTTTAGAAAAATATATTATAATTAATATAAATTTTATTGTAAAATTTAGTTGGAATCGGCTGCTATTGACAGAATTTTTGACTATCTATATTTACTGCTCCGACTATATATTTAGAATTTATAGTATTTATTTTTTATTTATTGCAATACTCAGAAATAATTTCTGTATATTACAAAATTAATAAAATTTTATTATAATTATCCGATTTTATTATTATTGAATTATTTTTGAAACTATAGATTATTTTATTTTTCAGAAACTCAATAAACTGTCTATTATTATTTGTAAAATATATCAATACAGAATATAGTTTAACAAAATTATCTGCTATTTAACCGGCTAAATCTATTAAAAATTCTATATCAAGACAGTTTAGATCCAAAAAATAATTCAGTAATAGAAAAAAATTATTGAATAGATAGACAAAATTACAATTTTCTATAGAATAGATCAGATATTGGTTAAATTATCTATTTATTCCGATAGATTAATATACTGCTGTAACTATTTCCGATACTAATATATTAATTAAACAATTAAAAATATATAGAAATATTGGTATCAGATCTATTACTGATTTTAGGCGTAAATATCAGCCATTAATGGGAACATCAAAATCAACACTCAATCTAAACACGTCATTTTAACGCGTCAATCGATCGAGAAAGGCCCCCTGAGGCCCCAGGAACCGCTATGGAGGTCCCAAACCCCCATAGTGGTGGTCTACCGAGCGCGTCGAGGTGGGCACCCCTAAACGGCGT
>NW_022475781.1:0-8740 GCF_009193585.1 Aspergillus caelatus
CTGCGTCCGAGTATTTGGTCTCGTTCTCCCCGCTTTCGGCTGCTTTGAGCGCTCTGTGTAATTCTGCTGCTTTTAGAGCTGGCTCTGCTTGGGGCTCTGCTAGATTCGCTGCTGCTTATCTGCTCCAGGTTTATAGGCATATCTAAGAACCTAGGGCCCCCGCGATATATCGGTGTTGGTGATGGTGGTGATGGTGGTGGTGGCACGCCGTTTAGGGGTGCCCACCTCGACGCGCTCGGTAGACCACCACTATGGGGGTTTGGGACCTCCATAGCGGTTCCTGGGGCCTCAGGGGGCCTTTCTCGATCGATTGACGCGTTAAAATGACGTGTTTAGATTGAGTGTTGATTTTGATGTTCCCCATCGATATGTCTATTTCCTTAATTTCCTTTACTATAGATAATAGTTCAATTATTTTACTATCTATAATAATATATCTCTTTATTTATTTATATTTCTTTCTTGTAAAATAGATTAGCTCTGTTTTCTCGGTAGTAAAATAGAATCCTGTTCTTCGAGCCTATATCTCTATATATAGAATATCTTTAGTTTAAATCTTAACTAGGTTTATCTCCGCTGATAGTCCCACTCACTACCGGAAGTAGTTATCGATAAAGGCTAAGGTACTGCTGTAAAAATTAACTAGTTAATCTACCAGATCAGAGTTAAAGAATATAAATAGAATCGGGAATAGCAGTAACTCTTATACTAGTCCAGTATTTTCCAGAAATACTATCTCAGTTTCGAAGTTATTAAATCCAATACTGGTAGAATAATTATTTATAAAGCTAGTGATCTATGCTATAGTAATAGCCGGTATATACTTGACTTATAGACAGGTTTCTAGACTGGTTTTATTAACTCTGTTAAAGGTGCCTTTTAGGTTAAAGATCACAAGAGTAACTACTTTCTATTTATACTATACCCGGTCTATTATATTATCTAGAACTAGAAGAACTTATTCGGTAATTTAATCTGGATATCTACTAAATTAGATATCTGGTAGCAGTCCATATATTTCGATATAATATAATAGATATCGAGCTATAATTACTTCTAATAGTTTTTCTAATATATTCAGCAGCGAGATAGGATAATAGATACCAGATATTATATAATCCGGTTTCCCAGGTTTTCTTAGTGCTATAATTTTTACGATCCTCTACTATTTTGGGTAGTAGTCTAAACTGATAGATATAGTAAAGATCTCTGTAATAAGTATTCGAAGATAACTCTATAGCTATTTCTATACTAGGGTTAGGAGTCTGTTTTTACCAGAGACTATTGTATTTTTTGTAGCTTTTAATAAGCAGTGAATCTCCAGTTCAATAATCAGATTCCAGTATATTTTAGAAGTAGTTTAGATCAGGATATTTTTTTCAGTATTAGCTCTCTTAGAGAAGAATATATCTATAAAAACCCGGGTCTTGTCTTTATTACTGGTCAGCTCCTTATTTTTTATCTTTAAATTTGGTAAGTATCCCCAGAAATTATATAGTTTTATATAGATTACTGTTTTTCAGAGTTTTCTCTTACTAGTCTTATTAAGAAAGTTTTTCCAATATAATATCTTGGCTTTTTTAACTATTTATATCTATACTTGTCATTTCTGGTATATATCAGTAAATAAAAATATAGAGATTATAAAATTTTATTCAGTATTATCGAACGGGGCTCGGAACATCAAAATCAACACTCAATCTAAACATGTCATTTTAACGCGTCAATCGATCGAGAAAGGCCCCCTGAGGCCCTAGGAACCGCTATGGAGGTCCCAAACTCCTATAGTGATGGTCTACCGAGCGCGTCGAGGTGGGTACTCCTAAACGGTGTACTACTACCACCATCACTACCATCACCAACACCGATATATCGCGGGGGCCCTAGGGTCTTAGATATACCTATAGATCTGGAGCAGATAAGCAGCAGCGAATCTAGTAGAGCCCCAAATAGGGCCAGCTCTAAAAGCAGCAGAACTACACAGAGCGCTTAAAGTAGCCGAAAGCGGGGGGAACATGATCAAATACTAGGACACAGTTTAAATCCCGGAAGATCTTTACGCAAACACTATCAAGCCCTAGCAGAATCGCTGGAAAGCCAGAAGCTCGAAAGGTAAACAGAGCTTGAAACAATACAGGCCTATATCAACCAGATAATTAAGACCCAGACAGTACAGCAACAGATCTATAAGCAGCAATATAAAGCCCGAATTAAGGCTCTAGAAGAGAAGATCCAGGAGCTTCAACAAGCTAAGTTTTCCTTAATAAATCCAGAACCAAAAACAGTACAGAATAAGCTGTTACAGGCTCCCCAGACCCCCCAGGCTACCCAGAACAGGAAGACAGAGTTTTCCACACATAGATTACAAAACAGAGCCGCGTCAAACAACAAGCCTAATAGGCCTGAGATTACATACACAGATATTGTAGCCCTACTAAAAACCAATTCTGGAGGACAGAGATAGCAGACAGTTACCAAGAAATACTATCAAAAGCAGTCTAGGAGTTAGACTGAAGTACTACCTCAGCTAAAAGCTGTGAAACGGACTCCGCTAGAGGCCCGGAGACTGATTTTCAGACAAGAAAATAGCCTGGAAGCGCCTAAGATAGAATATAAAAATATTATTCTAGGGCTTAATATTGCTCTTACTAAAGCAGAACTACCAGATTTTCTACAGATAGTAGATACAGGCTATACTCGGACAGGAGCCATATCTATTATCCTATAGAAAGGGGCTCTGAATCAAATACTATTATCTAGATATCTAGATCTATTAATAGTAGCTGCAAGAAAAATAGATTCTATAGTTATTTCACTGGAAATACCAGAGTAATAGTATAGGCTGAAAATCTATGGAGTCTCTACTAAACAATATCTTACACTAGGCCTAGGTCTAGCAAGGCAGGAAATTGAGACAGACAGCGCAGTACACCTAAAGCGAGACCCTATATGGCTAAAAAGCCCCAAGGGTCTAAGAAATAGTGCTCAAAAAGGATCTAGTATTATAATTATAATAGGATTACTAGTAGAGACTCAGCAGATTTAAACAAATGGTATATATTTCGGTGGCTCTAGATATAAGGTTGAGTATTTCTGGGAGTTAGGACCTAATACAGTTTGCCCCCGATGCTGCAGAATAGGGTATAAAAACTACAGGACTTGCGGCGATTGTCTATCAAAATACTTTATCTGTGCAGATCCCTACAAAGGTCTAAATTATAAATACTCAGTTCTGGGCTGCTCAGCTAGAGCTGGAAAGGCATGTCAACATACTCCAGCGAGATGTGGCAACTGCGGGGGCAGATATTCTGCACTAGCTGCAAGCTGCCCTAGTAAGCAGACAGCCCGAAAACAGCAAAATCAAGCGCCTGCTATACCACCGAGCTTACCAGCAGTTCAGGTAGTTATTAGAACATATCCAAGAAATATCTTATTACCTGATAGTCCTACTAGGGCGGCTCAGATACCTCTACCGACTACCCCCCGAGACTAGACTATGGAGGATTCTCAGACTCCTAGACCAGTAAGATCTATCAGCATATCCCAATACTGATAGTTCAGCAGAACTGTCGCAGAGCTTATCCTATTACTATAGCAGCCCTGGAAGCAGAGCTCCAGAGACAAGTAGATATAATCTATCTACAGAAGCCCTATATTGTACAGGAGTTCCGATACTCTGCCTATTTACTATATTGACTATAGAAAGAAGAACGTAAGTACTATAGAGTACTGATAGCAGTCCGAAAAGATCTTTTAAATCAAAAGATTACAGAAGTCAGAACTAATCTAATTAGCTATTCCTATATACTAGCCCTAGATATCTGGAATCTGGATAGGGGTGGGAACTGTGTTCGGGGAACAAGAATAGTAAACTACTATAATAATTGGCTGAGTAAAGACTACTGCTGGTAAGGCTCTAGTTCTAGACACCGCCGCGCTATTGAGGATACTGAATAGAATCTACTAGTAGAAAAAAGATATCTGATACTAGGAGATTTCAATGTCTACAGTCCTATATAGAATCCCTAGACTAGTCAATATATCAATACAGCGCCGCTGGAGGATTTAATTAAGAGATTTAATCTGTATATTAATAATAAGCCAGATATTTCTATCAGACCTAAGCGGACTCCTGGTATCTCAATTATTGATCTAACAATATCAACTCCAGAGCTAGGTCCCTTAACTAGCTGACTAGTTGATAACGAATATCCTACAGGATCTGATTATAAGCTGATATTATCTGAATAGGAAGAGCTAGAACAAAGACCTAAAAAAACCAATATACAGGTGACTGGATAGCAAATTAGGGATCTGGAAGCAGATCCAAAAGCCTTAGAAAATACTAAATAGATGTGAAAGGCTCTAGCAGCTAACCAGCCAGCTCTACTGGATAGCTGTAGTAAGGCGGAGATAGAAAGCGAGACAGTATAGCTACAAACAGCTCTGACAGAGATACTAAGTAAATACACAAAGTCTATACAGATAACCCCATTCTCTAAACGATAGTGGGGCCTGCAGGTCAAAGCCAGCCGGCAAGAATACACACAAGCTAAACAGATATAGACAACAGATCTAGACACTGATCAGGATTTAAAGAGGGCCCGGAATAGCTACTATCAATCTATTAGAAAGACAAAGTACGAATACTAAGAGACTTTTCTAACCGGGCAGTTAAGCAAGGCAAAAACAGAGTCTAAAGAAGAATTAGATCCTAAGAACTCAACCCGATACTGGCAGATACTAAGATACTGTAAACCCCTAACTACCGGAACTATACCAGTACTCAAAAGCTCTCGGGGACAGTAAGCAACTACCCTAGAGATAAAAGAAGCTCTGATCAGAGAAGTCCTATTTCCTAAAATTTCTAGAGATAAGACAATAGAAGCAATTCCTCAGAGAACTATATATCTACAGGTAAACTATAATATAGTTTAAAAAACTCTTTTTAGTCAGATAGTTCAAAAGGCACCCGGAATAGACTATCTTAACTTCCGGGCACTGAGACTACTATAGAGCTGGGATACCACACAAATAGTAGTATTAGTACACCAGTACTTCAGACTGGGGCTACACCCACAGATATAGAAGACAGCAAAGGGGATCCTACTGCACAAGCCTAATAAGCCCGACTATTCAATAGTCAAGGTCTACAGAGTAATCAGTCTACTGAATTATATAAAGAAGATAGTAGAGAAAGTAGTAGCAGAAGCTATCTCTAGCTACTACAAGACAGCCGGTATTCTATATCCAGGGCAAATAGGCAGCCGAAAACAACACAGCGCAATTGACACAGTAGTCTACCTGATTTAAGAGATACACCAAGCATGGGGCCAAAAGCAGCTGGTTGGAGCCCTCTTTATAGATATAAAAGAGGCCTTTGACCACGTGGACGCTATAAGACTAGTGAAACAAATACTAGATCTAGGCCTAGACAGAGATCTATATTGCCTCCGAGCTGTATATGCACAACGGGCAGGGTATACAATACAGTCATCATGCAGAGTCATCATCGGATCTGTGACAATACCCATCCACGACCTGATTTTTAGAGCTTACAGTATATCTCAGCTAGGCTGGCGAATGGCTAGGTTATCTATACCTAATTGTAACTAAATTGAAAATTAAATAATTAATCTAGATTAATTATTCTTATTGCTAAGCCCACTATATTTTATTTAATATAATTAATAGTAAACTTAGCTAGCTGTAATTAATTTACTATTAATCTACCTGGACGGCTAGCACCCGGAGAATTATTCTTTATGTTATTAGCCTGTAGGGACCCGGGACGCCGATGCCAGCCTACGAGAAAATAATCATGACCAAACATATCAGTGACACGATGAGCTCGTAGCACTGACACAACTGAACGTATCGATGACACGAAGGATCGTAGCATTGACAAGATGGAAGTATGGGACTACGGGATATATAATGGTTCATCCCAGGGTCTCCCTGCCATGGGCCATTAATGCAGAATTATAGTCTCTTGAAGTAGACCCCACAGGACGGGCAAGTAACGAGAGAAGCCAATGGCAATGTAGAATGGTACAGCGCTGGTTGCAGGGAGGGACGAGACTTGATTTAACAGCCCATGCACCTATCTCAGTCTTAGAATTGATCCGTGGAGTTGTTCCGGCGCATTATGTTCCACAGTCTCAGAGTTAGTCCGTCCGTTGAGTTGTTCCGGTGCACTAATAAAATGTCGCACACGTACTACACACTTTGTTTTCTTGACTGGCTCTTAGTGGTATGTCTCTTGATATTCAAAAGCAAAACAACATGCGATCAGTCCAGTCCATCGCTGCCGTTGTGCCGGCACAGTACAAAGCCCTCGAATTTTGGGAGTCAGAAATCCCTCCTCCTCCCGCCGGGGGCATAAACGTGGAAGTTAATATGGCTGGTGTTTGTGGAACTGACTTGCATATTTATAAAGGAGATATTGGCATGGATTTTGCGCAGGTTCTCGGCCATGAAGGAGTAGGAAGAATTTCAGAACTTGGTGAAGGAGTTACCAAGGACCATGCAAATAAAGCAATCGCAGTGGGAGATATGGTTTACTGGTGTCCGATGAGACCATGCCATGCGTGTTATTCTTGTACTGTACAGCATGATTTTCCATCTTGTCCAAATGGCGGCGCCTTTACCGATGCTCGCAAGCCGACAGCTGCTTCATACACTCAAGTTGCAACGCTCCCGAAGGCGATTAGCTTTTACAAAATCGACCCCAGCTGTCCTCCAGAAGCTGTGATTGCTCTAGGATGTGCCCTACCCGCCGTGCTCCAGGGACTTGACCACCTTGGCGGCATCCCTTTCAATTCTACTGTGGTGATTCAAGGAGCGGGGCCTATTGGACTGGCTGCCGTTATGCTTTGCAAGCTCGCGAGCGCTAAGAGTGTTATTGTGATTGAGGGCAACCCGGCTCGCTTGGAGATGGCCCGGCGCTTTGGAGCAACTGACACTATCAACCTTCGAGAATACGGCTCGATCGCTGAGCGAGTTGCAAAGGTGAACGAGATCACCAACGCACCGGGAGTTGATATTGTCATTGAGGCCACCGGTCGAGTCGAGGCTTTTGAGGAAGGGGTTAAATTGCTGCAGCGCATGGGCCGATATTTGTTGATTGGAATGTGGGCGGGGGAAGGGAAAGCAACCGTTGAGCCTTTCCAAATTGTGCGCAAAGCGCTGCAGATCATTGGCACGACATATGCCGCGCCTCAACATTACTTTCAAGCCATGAAATTGGCTGAGATGTATCACGAACGGTTTCCTTTGGCAGAGTGTGTGACCCACAGGTTCCCGTTGAGAAAGACCCTACAGGCCTTTGAGGCCATCACCAAGGGTGATGCTGTCAAGGTTGTGATCGAGCCCAATCATTGATGATGATTTTGGAACCATTCCAGATGGAATGAGGCTGAATGTGTGGCGCAAGTGGTCCTAGTGGGTGAAATGCAACATGCACGATGTCCCACAATCAACCATGAATATGATCTATATTATAACTGATTCTAATGAGCTGTTTCGCGTGACATACACTTAGCGTGCTTGACTCTTTGAAGGTGCGAGTAAAGATGTTGATTTTCGTGCAGCTCATTTAAATAAATTCTTGATGTCATGTCTATAAATCGATGCTTAAATTTCAGGGGTATAACTGAGTTTTGGAAAATCCCGACTAGATTTCCCCATTCACGGGCTGGACTCTGTTACAGCTTAAAAAAGTTTCCCTTTGCGGACCCAGTCGTATGACATGACTTTAAGCTCCCAGTGCATAGTACCGTGTCGGGTTATGCCTTTCACCAGCAGAAAGAATATTATTTCCTGCTCGACTCTTGCCTTTGGGGTGACGGAACTACTACGAGAGAAAAGTAAAATAAAATAAAAGACTTAGACTGGGTTAATACACTAATGATGATGATGATGATTTCATTTACCCTGACCCCTCGCTATGTTGATTTCACCACTAGACTAAAATACGAATCCGCACCCAGTCTAGTGGGTTGTGTTTTATAATCCAATTCGCTAAGCGATATGCAGGCTACAACAACTATATATATCCGAGTAACATGTTACTGTAAAAAAAAATAATAATAATAAGCCACGCAACTGTATAACTGTGTGTTTCTCTAACGAATTATTCTACGTGGTAGAGTGAAGGCTAATGCCAAGATTTCCCTTTCAGCAATTACCGTACTTGATCACCTGACGCACGTCCCCACCTGCTGCACGGATTTCTATATACACCGACTTTTTGGCTTCAACTTCAAACCATCACAACTCCGTCAATATAGGTTCAATTAATGAGGCGCTTGCTTTTTTAAAATCCCTAGATCCAGGAGAATTATTTAAATATGCAGAAGTAGTCAAAAGATTCAGTGTTGATTGTATAACACTCTCAAGACATCACCGGGATGTTATACATTCAAAAGAGAATCAATATAAAAACCAGCGATTACTCAACAGCCAGCAAGCCAAAACTCTTATAAATTATATTAATAAACTCTCTGAGAGAGGCCTATATCCTATCTCTGAGATACTTCAGAATTTTGCGAAAGAGATCTCAGGAATAAAACCTGGAAAGCACTAGCCAAGCCGTTTTCTAAAGAAGTATTAGAATGAGCTGATCTCTCGCTATACTACTGGAATCGATTCTATACACAAGAGAGCTGATTCTGTATTTAAGTATACTCTATACTTTGAGTTACTCGCCAGAAAGATCAAGGAATATGAAATACAGTCT
>NW_022475782.1:0-405 GCF_009193585.1 Aspergillus caelatus
ACTATAGTTGGTCGGGGCGGTGAAGATGGGGGCGGTCGGGAATTCTGCCAGTCTGTATCTACCCCAACTAAATTTTTACAATACAAACTTCTGCTGGCTATATATTATTTTCCCAAGCGATTGACACGCTGCAAAATGGACAGTTGATACAAGGGATAGCTCCAAGTAATCTGGCCAATTCTGAGCCTGATCGGATCGGGGGGGGCATTACAAGTCCACGTGGGCAATTTTAAAACGAATCCACGTCGACCCTAAACGCGCCCGCCCGCCAAACGGGGCCCCACCCCAAACCGAACGCACTGCATTCCTCCACCCCTTCTGGGTTAGAATAAACCCTAAACAGATTACTGGAGGCGGTGAATATAGATAATCGGGAATTCTGCCAGTCTGTATCTACCCCAACTA
>NW_022475782.1:1300-8696 GCF_009193585.1 Aspergillus caelatus
GATCGCGGGATTCAATAGCAGTCCACGTCAGTCAATCAATTCCAGCCCACGTTGACCCTAAACGCGGCCGCCCGCCAAACGGGGCCCCACTCAATTCCAGTGCACTGCACTGCTTCACCCCTTCTGGGTTAGGGAATTGGGGGACTATCAGAAGAAGAAAATTGATTTAATTTCTTATAAAACTCGATTCAGGGCCTTTTTAGTATCTCAGTTAGGACTGTCTGGCGAAGCTCTACAGTCTTGACCGATAGATACTGTCGATAATAGGTACGGAGATGCCGGTTCAGATGCTGCGGGGTGACTGTATAATAATAACTGGTACAGATCCAGAGAGAATACGTTTCGTTATATACAAAGAGATCTATAGAGACAGAATTCTATTAGAAAAAATCAGAGAATATTTTATATATAAGAATAAAAAAAAAATAAGAAAAAAATTAGAAAGAGTATAATTATAATTTAATCTAATCGAGTTTAATATAACGTGTGGACATGTTGAGAATTCTGATCTTGTCGCGCGGAAGATACTATATAGAATAATAAATTGATAGATCATTTTCTCTCTACCAAATAAATATCGACGACTGACAGGGTACCGGGGAGGAGAGATTGTACGGGCCACGCACAGCCGGCGGGCGGGAGCACGCACGGGTGGTGGGGACGCAGGTCGCAGGGGACGGGCCAATGGGCGGGCGAGTAAGTCGAGCGAGGGCTGGCTGGACCACGCACTAGGGTATAGGGCCGTAAGTAGTACTTGTTAAAATTTATAATTTTTTACAAATTGATAGCTAACAATATTAACTTCGGTACAGCTATCCATATCCGCAAATATTTTGATATCTTTTCCGCAGCGAACAGGAATATAGAAGCGTACAATAGTCTCTATATAGAAATTAGAAGCCGGTTTGGTAGGGGCTATTCTAATTCCGAGCTATTTTCCAATTCAGTTTCTTCCACTTCGACTTCCTGAACTGAGACCTTCTTCCTCTTCTTGGGATATTTGTTGGTAAGGTAAAACTCGCTGTTATATATATAGCATTGTAGTACATTACCTTTATCGTCAGTATTATTCTTTCGAGGTTTCTTCAAGTCTTCCTTTATATTTCGGGAGTTTCCTTCTTTCTTTAACTTATTATTTTTCGATTTATTTTTCTTTGCTATTTCATCATATTTTCGTTTCTGGCCTCTTTGCAAAAGGTTCCAGTGATGTGTAGCAAATATTACCATTTCGTCTCTGTTCTCGGGGAGCTTAAGGTAATGTTCTTACATATATTTAGATAATTCGGGAAGAAGTTTTGCAAAGAAAGTAAATACTCGCTCTTTTTCGGCTTACCTAGAGAAGTGTTGCTCTAAGGCATCGAGATATACATAAAATTCCCGCAGATCTTAGTCTTTCCGTTATCGAGCCCTTTGAAGTTGGCCCATAGTATCGGATTATAAGGTTGCCGAATTCCTAATCAGCGTAAGAGTCTATTCTGTGAAATACTACTATAACTCTTCAATATTTGTTTGTTAATCTTCCGACTTTTCTGCGAGGTGTCGATACCATCTCTGCCGGCATATCGGAGATATATAAGAAAGGGCAGCGATAATTTTCTGGTTATCTCTTCTCAAGCGACTCCTGGCTCCCTTAAAGGAATATTCTAGATCAAGGACCCACTCTTGTCTTTGTTAGAATCTAAAATCAAGAGTAAATTCGGGAATATTCTTAAATAGCTTAACAGTACAGCCATCCTTTAATAAGACCGAGCTGAATTGTCACCGATTATATAATAATTCCCTACTTTCCAATCTATTTTCCAATTGTCGGATAGTATCTCTTAACTATTATAGGGTTCCATTCCTATTCTAGGTATAAGATTCGGGAATTATCTCGGGAACTGATTCGATTACTGGAGGCATCTCCTCGTCAGGGGTTCTTGGAGGGGACGATACGTTTCCGTCAGATACTCTTGAAGACAAAGCCATGGGTACCCTTAGATAGTTGAAAAAGAAGAATCAGAATTGTCAAGAAAATATCTACTATTCAGGGTAGAAGACCTGTCAACTAGATAAGGGTACGTAGGCTGAAAGCTAAGCAGTAGATATCAGACAGACAGAAGACTGATTCTTGCCTTCCTCTTTCATTCACACTAGGCTAACTTTATATCCAGAAAAACCCCCTTATTCTCCCAACCGGATAAGACTGACAAGGAGCTACTATACGCTATTGAAAAGACGACGGATATGTGATCCGTCGTCGCCGTTCGGCCTCCGAGCTGTATATGCACAACGGGCAGGGTATACGATACAGTCATCATGCAGAGTCATCATCGGATCTGTGACAATATTATATAATAAAAAAATTTTTTTTTATTATATATACTAAATATTAAAATATTTCAAAATAATTAATAGAATATTCTTATAGTCAATAAAAATAATTAAATTAAAACTAAATTAATTACAATTAATTTAATTTATTGTTTATTATATTTGATAAAAATTAATAATCTTGATATTAAATATAGTTAATCTAGATTAATTGTCCAATTTTTAGCTTAACTGTAGTTAGATATAGAAATTTTATTAATCTAGTCATAATCTAGCAGTTAGGTATAACTGACCCCATTAACCTAACCTAACCTGGCCAAATGCCAGTCTAACTCTAAGGTCCATGTGTAAGCGAGTTTGATACTAACACCTCATTGTATTAAGTTATTAGGTAACAGATCATTTAAAGAAAAAAGAAAAGAAAAAATTATCAGATTCAATAATCCAAGAGCAAAGGAAAAAGAAGCAAGCAGACGGGCGGGTTACTGGACATGCACCCACGAGGCGGGAGGACGCACGGTTCGGTTAGGCTAAGGCACTCTCGCGAAGCCAATATTCCAAGTGCCATTTCCAATTAGCTTTTCCTTCCTCTTGAAACCATAGCAATTCCCGCTAGATGTATCATACCATCCACTCTTACAGTTTTTCCCCCTAGAAGCACATTCCTTTAAGCACTCTTCATATCCAGAAGTTCTTCCAAGGTCAAGTTTCCCATTTTTGGATTGAGGATCTAAATGATGTTATTAGAAAGCCATTACTGAAGCATTACAAGGTCATAGTATCTGTAGAACATACAGGTTTCACAGAATAATTGGAATTTGACAGTTTTATCCATCCTTATCTCCTTGTAATATGGACCTAGATTTCGACCTAGCGCCACAAATAAGGGGAAGGCGGGAGATTAGCAAGAGACAGTTAAGAAGAGGAATAAACCCTTACAGTTTCGTGTAAACTGGATGTACCTCTTGCGATCCTCATCTATAATTTTATCACAATTTTCTTGTTCTTGTTTCACAACCTCGTCGATCTCTGGCTGGTAGTCGTCCATAGGTGTCCGATCAGTTCGGACCAGCAGCAGCCGCTCGCCGGTTAGATCAGGCTTTTCTTTAAACCCGGCAGTTGAAAGATAGCAAGTACCAATATTTGGCTGGTTTGAATTCGCCATCCAGGTAGCTGCGTGGCAGGGAGTATTGGACGTAGCTTGTGCTGAGCACTTCCTGGCACAATCATTGGCATTGGAGGAATATTGGCCTTGTTGCCAAATAAGGCTATCGGAATAGTAGCCACATTTATATTTATAAATGGTTCCATCTACCGATTCCTCGCCTATATTATTGTTATTAAGGCAGCAAATGGCCTTATTGCTTAGGCTTCCATCAATATTGGGGGACAGGCATGTCGGGCTTTGGTAAGCAGATAAAAACCGGGCCAGACTCAGAAGAATAAGAGCTGACTTTAGAACCATATTGGTGATGAGGGTAGTAATACTTTAATTAAGACTGAGATTGTTTTGAACTTCAAGTTTAAGCATATCTAGCTATGTAAGTAATCTTAGGAATAGTCCAAGAACTGTTATATTTATAATTGTAAATGTAATAGTTATTGTGGATCTATGGCATCAATAGGTTACATCTTAGGCTTCGGAACTCGGAGCTCTGCGAGACTTGGTACTGCAACATATATCTTGCCCGCATCCGGTAGATTCTGTTTAACTCAAGTACTAGAGTGTCATATCTCAATTTAGATTAAAATGTAAAATAATATCATATATTGTGATGTAATCAAGTACTATAAGTTAAAAGGTAGAATTACCATTTTCAAAGAAAGTTTAACCACACGATTGTAATAATGACACCACTGTTGCTGAGGACCATATAATATTAAGTATAGAGTTTATACCGGGAGCCAATTTATTATTCCGAATACTACTTTCTACCAATTGAACCAAAGCTGTGATGCGTAGCTACAGTACTATACTTTTATTGAGATTAATAGAAGACACCCGGCTGGAGTTTACGGTTACACGGCACTAAAGCCCTACACGATTGTTAAGAATCGCCATCTGTTCTACGGCTCAACCACTATGCGCAGGCTCCATAGGCTATAATCTAGAACAAAGTATAATATGTTCGGTATTTATCCGCTATGCGTTCAGTACTAGTATTCAAGGAAGTAATAAGTGTATGCGACTTACATATCCTACGTCAGAGAACTAACCTATCGGAGTAGTAGTGTCACAGATTACATGACGACTCTGCATGATGACTTTACCGTATACCCTACCCGCCGTGCATATATCCGTTGTCCTTTCAATAACATATCGTAGCTCCCTGTGAATCTTAGTTAGGAAAGAGAAGAGGATCTCTCTGGCTATAAAGTCATCCTGTTATTGATAGCAAAGAAAGGCAAGAATCAGTCTTCTGTCTACAGTATCTACTACCCGTCCAATTGCCTATGTACCCTTATCTAGTTGACGGGTTTTCTACCCTGAATAGTAGCTATCTCTTTGACAAGTAGATCCTTGACCCCACAATCCTCTCCGCAAATTGCGGATGTAGTATACTATCTATATATAGATAATTAAGCGAGAGTTATACTAGTACAGATATCTACAAAATATTCTTATATCTTTGCAGATATCTATGAATATCCTTATTGAGAATATAGTATTGAAGTAATATCTTTTATCCTTAATTTGCGGATATGGTATGCGACCCAATATCCAATAGAGAGGATATGCCGCACTCTATTTGTGGGCATGGTGACTTCAACTCAGATATGTTCTATATGAGATGAAACTTATAGCTTGATTTGTGATGTGGTAGAGAAGTGATGAAAAAATATTGAGATACTTATATTCTTTATTCAAAACAAAGAATTTTTTTTCTATTTATATCTTTCGGATCAAGATATTATTTTGCCATCTAAACTGATATTATGAGACAATATTGTAACTTTGGCTTATCTTGACTGTGATCGGTTCACGAAATTGCTGAGTTTAGCTTAAGTATCGTGGATAGCGATCTAGAATAGCACTTCCTGTCATATTCCACACGTTTTGCTATGACTGTCTTATCCAGTACGTCACGAGAAGCAGTATATGGACTCTAGTATTACGTAGTGAGTTGTACCTCAGGACACATTGCTTACCATAGAGCTCGGTAATACATAGTGATGTCAATACATTATATTCTTTCACATGAAGGATAAAGCTGGACAGTCTAATACGTCTTGTAGAGTAAGGGTCTATACACGTTACATTCTGTATTAGTAGTTGGATGTCCGGGCCACTTGCCGCCCGGAAGTCAATTAAGTAGGGTGATTGTAGGGTAATGCCCGATATGCTTGGCGCGTTTCTAGACATACAGATGATAACAACAATACCAATATTTTGTGTTACGCTACAATAAGTCTGGTAGGCAAATATCGTTACTCTTTCCTAACAACAATCTATCCAGGTAGATGCATGGATCTGCAGGTGGGCCTAGAACTAGACATTTTCGATAGAATTTTGTATGATGTAGTATACCAATATACAGTATGCGACCGCAGATAGTACTTGCCATCATCTTATCCGAAGAATTTGCAGAAAGTGTGTTACTTAATCCGGAAGCGATTGTCAAATACCGGCCATAGCTTATTGTAGTTGTCCAAAAGCCGGACCACTGCTTCGGCTTCAGAACCTGTTGGTGATGTCAGTTATCTATAATATAGATATATTTTAAAAGTATTCTAGTTGAAATAGTACGTAGTTATACTTAGAAAGGGTCCCGCTTAGGGATCTAAAACCTTACCCGAGTGAACTAACGACTGACTCGGACCGCTCTGCAAGCCCCACACTAAGTGCAACAGACTTCTACGTCTACTTCACCGCACTTGTCAGTTTTGCTGACTAAAAAAAAAATATTACCCATATGATAACGTCCGTTTCAGTTTCATTTCTACATATACTTGATCTCCCAATAATTTCTAACTTCTTGTAACACTTACAGATATTACTTGAATTAGGCTACTTCTTAATTGCAGCAGATATTCCTTATATGTTAAGCTAGATGCCGGTACATATACAGTCGGCTATATAGGCCCAAAAAAAAATTAGTTTAATAGGACTCACCCAATTCGTGAATGACCCAAGGACGGACTAATTAGAAACCCCGGAAGTTATGCCGTTGCAACCGCGGATAGAAGGCTTGCGGCAGTATCTCCACAGTCTCAATCCTCGTTCTTTTTCTTTTTGAAAGCGGAAAGTATGACACCTAGATGACAATACGATACATGTTATAAACACAGGCCTAAAACAACATAATGATGCGTACACTTAAAAATATTACTACCTGGTTAAGCTGCAATGATAAGGACTACTACGTTGCTATTACATAATGTTCCTTATTCCAATTTCCAGCTATGTCTAGAGAGGGATTGGCCAGTTACATCATGCGCTTGGTTACAATAAATAGCTATATACCTACCATAGTGGATAAACAGTAGGCAAATCCTCCTATCTGCATTTCAAAATTTTCTATCTGAAACCTCCTTTCAATATTGTCTTATCCACAGATATAATATGTTGGAAGGGTGGAGATGGTTGAATTCCTTGATTAGATGGCTATTGCTTGAATCTATCAACATGACTGTGGGAAAGAAATCGCTTAGGAAGAACAACAGCGCTAGGCCTAACTAGGCAGCGTCAACATAATATAATAATTAATTAATGTCCAATTATCCATCATGGTAATTGTGGACGGAAACCCTTACGCTTTCTTCGTTGATGGAGAGCAAGTCGCTATTTATTTATTTATTTAATCAAGTTTAACGTCCATATGGAGCCAATCGGCTATGACAGACACATGCGTCTAGGCAGTGGTCTAGGCCACTGCCTCTAATTTGCCCCTAGAGGCTCTACCAGCCTCTTCTATCCTCTGTGTATTCGTTCTGGTCCTTTTCCTCGCCCGAACCGCCTATCTGCGCCAGAGCATTTGGGCTGTGCCCTCCTCGGTATTCATTGTCTATTGGGTATTACCTAGGCGTGTCTAGGCTACCCCTCCTACTATCCTTCTCCCCTACTCTCTGCTTCCTCTACTAG
>NW_022475783.1:0-8481 GCF_009193585.1 Aspergillus caelatus
TTTTTTTTTTACTTTTACTTTTATTTTATCTTTACGTATGTTCATTTCAGCTTGCCTTAAATATTCCCCAATATCATCTATTACTTGATAAATATGCATGGCAAAAACCCCCCCCATTTCTATACGTCGTTTCTCAACCTTGTGTCTCTTCACAAAACTACTAGCATACCTCCCCGGAGTTAGATAGATCGATCTTTACCTATAATAATTACGATTCCCAGACGACGCAGAACCAATCGATTTGGAATGTCCCGGTAGGTATGCGACCAAAATCTCCGATCCATTCCCAATTCCCTCCCTTGATCTAGGCATTCATCGACCCCTTCTTCCCCGACATCTCATCCTGCAAAAATAAAAGAGAGTAATGATGTTCATACGATCGAGACTACTCATCCGGAGTAAATAAACGTTGCCGTGCCAGCAGGGAAGCCATGCGAACCGTTTTTGGTCCAAAGCCACCCATCAATCCTCAGAGAGAACATACATACTGTACATACCGTCTCTCACACTCTCTCCGCATTCTCCCTTCTCCCTTTCTCCTACTTCTAGCCACCGCAAAGTGCCGACCGATCGGGTTTCATTTAGGTTTTCTCTCTCTCTTTGTTTCAGGGTCAGATCAATATTATGACAGTTAACAAGGGGATCTGCCCGCATTGACTTCTGTCAACGATAGTCCCTGTCTGAGACACATTCATCCCTATATGTGTGGTGAGGAGAGACAGCGGCTAAACGGCGTCGGTGGCATTCCGATAGTGAAACATCGTTTGCTTGAGTTTTCCAGGATTGACAGCCTGAGGCATGACCATCTCTCTCTTTTAAGTCTGGACCCCCTTTCCTTATCTTTTTCGCCATTGTTAGTGCTCACTTGTTGCCCACTGCCAAGAAGCATTAAGCAACTTCAGGAGGTGGGGTTCGGTGAGTCCTGTAATGATAGGAACCAACAAACACAAGGATAGAAAAGAATAAAAGAAAAGAAAATAAAATAATTAAAAAAAATAAAAAAAAATAAATTTAATATGATAATAAGAATATTTTATAGGAAGGATAATGGCATCTGAGTTATTGAAACACTAGGATTAGAGAGGGCGAAAGTAGCAAACCGTGGACAAGGACCGAGCGAGGAGTGACGTGGACCGCAAGCGGCAAAGCAGAAGTATGTACCTCAGCTATATGCACGATCTTAAGGAACCAATATAATACTGTGTCATTATATAACATACAATTTCCGGGAGGCCGAAGAAACTGATTTGATCAGTGCTTAGATCGAAATATCGTACTCGAATAGAGTATATCATTTTGTCCGGAGTCAGTTAAATGAACAAAATGATATAATGGTTGGAGAGGGATTCGTGAAAGGAGATATAGACAGCCATGGAATGGATCCTATTCGCACTAGCTACCAAGATCTCTAGGTTAGTAGTCAAGGTCTAGTTCAGTGGCTAATTTAGGGCGGCTTCAACCCAGCTGGAACTTGAACTCGGTCAGGGTATAAAAAGAAAAAAAAAAAAAAAGTACTAAAGAGATTTAGCCACGGGAGCCTTTCCCAAAACAACCCGGTTAGAATAAAATCGAAAAAAAAAGAGGACTAATCAGAGGTAAGAGATGAAAAAAGGAAAATAATATGAAACATAGAATTTTCTTCCTTCTCAAACCAAGTCCTAGAAACACGGGTCAGGAACGTTTTCTTTTTTAGCCTTAAGTTTCAAAGAAGCTTCTAACGAGTATGTGTCGTTAATTCAACCTCTGAGAATTATGGACGAGAAAGTCTTAGATCCCCTATAAAACTAAAAGAATGCCGTGCCTAATCGCTCCAGCAAAGACAAATTTAGCAGACGATCTGATCCACTCATGAATGGGTAGTGAGACTTGAAATCCCTTATGGTTGGCCAGTGAGATGCCGCCGACGTAACACCTCCTTGTCTATACGCAACAGCGTCGCAGTGGGTCATCATCGCCTTTTACATGCTTTCCCAGGTTGTCGCGAGAGGGGAAAAATGAAAAACCTGGAAGTCTGCCTGATAGCTGCATCCGAAGTCCAGGAAAGGGAAATTGTGCGTATGGGGTGCTGGAAGTGTGATAATTGATTGGGAGAATAGAAGAGGGGAGAACAATGACAATTACTATTAATATCTAATATCTCCTATCAAGCTTGAAAGGTAGAAAAAAGAAGGAGAAGCAAAAGAAGGTGTCTATCAATTATATTTTATTTTTATTTTTATTTCATTTTATTTTTTTTACTCTCTACCCCCCTCATTGCCCATCGCCACAATGGTTCATTAGTCTATCGAGTCTATCTAAGTACTGGGTCACGAAAGATAAGTTGGTCCCATACTCCCTAGTGGTAGGTGAGTTTAGTTAAAACTAGTCGCTCTATTTGTTTCTCATTTTTTCCCTTTTCTATTCTGTCCATCTTATTCCCTTTATCTTATTTTATTTTTATTTATTATTATTTTTCTTTTCCCTTTTGCTTTCCTCCCTCCTTACCCTCGCTGTCTCTCGCTTTGTTCCTTTTTATCTTCTTCTTCATTTTTCTCTTACGCGTACAATTCATGCGGGGTGGTCATTGTTGGTAGTAGTTACCAAAATTGGTTATCATCATTCCGATCGTTCGTCAGTCGCAACCGCAAACGGTCGCTTTCGATTCTTCCACCACCTCGGTCGTACCTTCCCTCCGACAACTGGCTATCCTGAATATCTCAGGACCGTTCTTTCTCTCGTTTCTTCTTCGCCAATTCCTTGTTCCCTCTTCCTCCTTCCGCTTTACTTCCCAGTCGGACTGGACTGGATTCGTCCACTCGTTCTGACGAGGAGAGTGCCGTAGCAATTCGGGAGGAAGGAAATACTACTTTCCTCTTACTCGTGGAAACTTTCTTTCCTTGTTCATCACCACTGATACACAGCCGATTACTATTTTAATTGGTAGTTACAAGATTCCTCTCATCATGCCGTTCTTTTCGCAGCTTCGTCGCCGCTCCAGACCTAGTTTTCGTGCCACCAAATCAAATGAGACGAAATCCAATGAGTCGCAATCGAACGGTGAAATGACGTCGGGGAAGTCTTCTTCCACTCTTGATACAGCCTCATACAGCTCCCTCACTCCACCCTCCTCCATTAAGCCCACCACTTCGTCACCGAATCTCCCTTCGTTGAGTGAAACCAATGGCAGTACCACTGGCAATAATTCTTCACTGTCGGTACCGCCTCAGCGACCGGCTCCTCACACATCCCCATCTCAGCGCAGTAGCATGGTTGTATGTGATCTACTCCCTTTTGTATCTTGGACTTACTGGCCGTTGGTGCGATTCCTACTGTTCCATACTGACAATTCGTTTCACAGGGTAGCATCAATGGCGGGGTTCGGACACCAGCCCCTTCGTCACCGTATGCTCCCAGAATTATTTCTATTGCAGATAACTCTTGGGTAGGTGACCCCTGTCGTTTTCAATCACATGCACTAGCACACGCCCGGGCTATTAAGAATGTCCGAACTAACGAAGCTTACCAATGATTAGGTGCATCAAAAAGTACTCCTCGTCTACGGCCAGATTGGAGACCCAAGGCAACATCCGCTGGACGGAAGCGTAACGGTCTACCATCACCAGGATGGGTTCCCCCCAGTCAGCTGGCCTGTCACGTCGTCTCATTTCAAAGTTCTAGTACACCTTACCCCAGGTCCTAATCGTCTGCGCTTCGATTTTGTTTCAACCAAGCTGTCCACAGGCAGTTCTTATGCTGCCGCGCATTCATCCTGGATTTGTATCAACTACCTTCCGCTGGTGAACGCTCCGCCTTTGCATCTGGTAGTCTTGCTAGGAAAGGACTCCGATGGAACATTTGATGCTACGCCGGCGGAAATACAGCGAGAAGGCAATGGTCTAGAAACTGCCATTCGAAAGTATCGGATGGCCGCATATTTATGGCAAGCCTTTACTGGTGAGCAAATGTTCCGGAACAATTTCGGTAGACGATGTTTCCGCTTCGAAGAAGAGTGGCAGAGTGGGACTCTGAGCCGTCGGGATACAGCCAATGGGCAGATGCGGAATGAAGCTAAAGTCCATGTCATTCGGACCGATAAAACGGTCGCTGAGCTTCGGGATCTCAATATCGCCCAACAACATGGCCCGGCTACAAAGAAGGATGAACTATTTAAAATCGCCAAGGATGCTGTGAAGAACTATCTGCATCTTCAGCCAGGCCAGAAGCAGTACGTTTCGGTCCTACTCCTGGATTCCCACTGGGACACGGGTTCCCAGACTATCACGGGTCACGCTGCCCTAGGGTCAGGCGGGGATGATGTTAAAATGGCCATATTTGGATCCCATAGCCTTCACAGCTATCCCTCCAGTCTAGAGGAAGTCGTAGATGCCTTTTCAGATTGCACCCGGACGGACACGGATTTCGTTGCCAACGACTGCAGTGAAGCTGGATCACGATGGGAGTCAGCCAATATTGGAATTGGAGCCCACCTCCATGAAGTGGGACATCTCTTTGGATGTCCGCATCAAGAATCGGGTATCATGCTCCGTGATTACGTCCGTTTTAATCGGTCATTCATGACTCGCGAGCCATTCTCGACCCGTACTAAGACTCAAGGGCTCAAGTTGTGCTTACCTCAGGATGAATGCGGCTGGCACCGACTTGATGCACTACGGTTCCGCTTCCATCCTTGCTTCCGACTTCCCGGGGACGCTCCTATGAGCTCGGACGATAGCGTGCAAGTCTGGCCTGTCGAGAATGGTAAAATCTTGATTACCGCAACGACTGGTATTGCGTTTCTGGAGCTATATGCTGAGGGTGACGATGTTTGCCATAATTTCATTGAGTATATCAACACAGAATCAAGCAGCAATGGGCTCCCGCGTCAGGTTACAGTGACGGAGAGTGAGCTTCGACAACGCGTGTTCGGCACTGATAAAGAGAAGAAAAAGAACATCAGGCTGACGGTCTTCTCCGGTGCCCTTGGCAGCCACACCGTTGATTCTATCAATGATTTCAAGTCGAAGCAATCGGTAGTAAAACTGCCGAAGGGCCATACCGGTTACAAGGGCAGTAAATTGGGATTTTCACAGATGGAAGGCAGTCAACCAGATCAACTTCTTTTAGACTGCGCCTTCGCATCAACGAAACTGTTGACCTCGATCCGGGTCTATCACGGCGCAGCAGTAGATGGGCTGGAGTTCTTTTACGAAGATGCGACTAGCCAGCTCTTTGGGAAACGAGGAGGTAAACCTGGCGGTGATGATTTCGTTCTTGGTAAGTCTCGAAATAGGAGAAAAGCCCGTTTCTGCATTCCCAGCCAGCGGGACTGACAAATTGCTAGATACACGACGAGGAGAAATTCTGCTGGGCTTTTATATCCGAGCGGGGGCTTGGATTGACGGAATAGAGATCCTTACGAGTCAAGGGAGGAAGTCTGGCGTTTTTGGCAATGCTCATGGGGGCTCCGGGTAAGCAATTCCGTGACCTAAATTTGACCCTGTAGATTTCTTTCATGCTGACAAGGTCATCTCACAGGCACACATTAATCCCACCTCTTGGTTATAAAATAGCCGGCATCTCAGGATCCTGCGGTGCCTGGGTGGACGGATTCTCATTAATTATCATGCACTAAGCTTATATCGACACTACATGCCTTCGATATCCCAACAGAAATATACGGACGAAGACCTTTCGGTCAGTTAAAGCACGGTACACGCCCGGTTTTAAGCCGACCGTCTCTTTTCGGTGCAGGAGTGTTCGAAGGAACTCAGTTCCTTCTAAGTCCCAAGAGGACAGACAGTCTCCATTAAACGCGCCCTGAGCTCTGGGTCCAAGAATCCAACGTATATCAAATCTCACCTCGAGCGACTCTCAGGATGAGTCGGAACAAGATTACTTTCTTAATTTTCTTTTCTCTAAAATCAGTTCCTTTTCGACGACATACATCGCGCGATTTCGCCTTTCTAGACAGAAGATAGTTCGGATTCCCATTGACTTTCATCAATGCAGCATTATTTTCTAGGTGCGGAAATATGAGTGACGGTGCGCAGGAGTTGTGGCGTCAGTCGTTTTTCTTTTCCCTCTTCTTTTCTTCTGTTTGTCTTTTTCTGCGATTCACTCTGAAGAGGTTCACCGAAGGCGTGTCGTTGATGTTATGTATGCCATGAGATAAGCGGGACTTAGCATCACTGGCGGTTCATACTGGGTTAGTTCCATGGAACATAATTGATAGTTGGCCAGACAGCTGGTCCATAAGTGCCTACAAATAATACCACATGGGCTCTACGTCTGCTATTGACGCATATTGGGACCAATTGTTCTGACTGTAGGATTTGAGCGGACTTCTATAGACACTGATGCCCTCAACGTCACACCAATCGAAGCTCTCAGCCTGGGCTATAAGGTGAGAGGAGGAGTATTATGTTGTATACGTTTTGGAAGAGTTATATGGCATCAGGACAGTTGAATGTCTGTTTCAACTATCTCCAAACTTCAGCGACCAGTGTAGGCCCAGCCTCTCAGACGTCTCGGACTTTTGTTCCAGATACGGAACACAACATACGATGCAGTGGGTTAGTTAAGCTTAACTGTGCTAGTCCATATCCAATACGGAGTGGACTAGTAGGTACTAACACTAGCAGTTACTAAGTACCTGTGGACGTAGTGCTTCATCATCAAAAAGTCTGCAGGGAACACAGCACAGTATTATGACATCATAGGTACTACCCACACGGGAATCCACATCATTAGGTGCGTTTAAAAGAAACGCTAATGATTCAGAAGAAAAAGAAAAAAGAAAAAAGAAAAAAAAGGGAAAAAAAGAACAAAAGAACAATAAGACACTAAACCGGGGGGGGAGTGCGTCAACAGAACGAGTGGGTCCATTGATTGATTGCTTTCCCCAACAGCAGCCTTGCAGTCATATTTCGCCATTCTCCGATATGAGGCCATGATTTGTCGGGAAAATACAGCTCAACGATCAGATGGCTCAAGAGCCAAGTGGGGTTTGACGTCGCTGTGGCACCTATCACGGCGTGGTACCTGTTGTGGCGACAAGATTCAGATCCCGAGGACATGGGTCAAACTCACTATTCAGTCGTACCTATGTTTTACTTACGGTTGTGAGCTGCAAAAGTACCTCAATATGTCCTCTTAGGGCTTAGAGAGCCACGGTTGATGCCGTATTTTTAAGTTTCTAGGGTAATTGGCTAGTTCTGGAGCGGATGTATCTTCCGTTGGAGGCATGGCTTTCTTACTGGTACGCTACCGGCATTGATTACGATAGATACGAAGAAAACCTATGTATGTATGTATGTATGTATGTATCATTGAGTCTAGCTATCGGGGAGTTAGGATAGACAGATAAGTATAAATGTCATGTCAGCGAAAGTTGGTGTTCCTCACACTTACTATAAGTAGTATGTAGCATGTAAGCGACATCTATACGCCAGTGAGTATTTGTGGGCCTTTAGTCATTTGACATCGACCCCGTTCTTAGATATATATGTACAGTGCTACCGCAAACGGGCCCTAACCCTCCCACCAAAGAGACAGGTGCATGCCAGCAAATACAACACCGTCTCGTCGGTATTTGCGTTCGGTAGCTCGAAGATCCCGCAGTATAATTTACACACCGATTCTGCAAGAATATGCATGGAAAACTGGATCGCGACACACCTTAATCTAATAGTACAGCAAGTCCCCCGACTCGGGGATCAAAATCTTCTGCCTAAACAGGCGTGAATGTTTTGACCCTGCCTCACCATCGAATAATATCTCATTCTTCAGCAACGCAGGTAGGAAGGAGGGGCAGACAGCAAAATGATGGCGTGGCAAAATGTCAGATGCGAGCTGTTTTGATGCATGCCGAACGATATACATATGATGTGAAGTCTTGGCTGTGCCCTGCGGGGGAGCAACTAAATTAACTGGCAATCCGCCAGTAAAAGAGGCGAGATCAGGTATTTCCTAATCGGTGTCCTCCATAAAGGGGATATCGCCCCCCTCTTTCGCCTCTGTTCTCTTCGTGCTGACTTGCCAGTGCGATTCCTTCATGTACCACGGTAAGCAAATATACCCACTCTTCCTTCGGGATGCTCTAAGCGTCTATTCGTTTGGCAGGCCCGCGAGACTTTTCTTTTTTTTTTCTTTTTATTTATTTATCTATTTATTTATTTTTTGCTGACCGGAAGTTACAAATAGAAAGATAATTATGGCAATAGTGAAAAAGAATGTGGAAGATAGAGCGGAATATCCGCCGATCATCAGACTATGGTTAAAAGTGTGTTTTGCTGTGCAGACAGGGTTGTCGTTCGTCCTATTTATTCGCGCAGGTGCCCATCCATGGCCTTGGACCCGGTACCGTGACCGGAAGGAGAAATCTGTAGCATGAATCGCAGCTTTCGAACTTGATGTGGTCATGGTGTAGGAAAACCTTCGAACGACAATTCTACGTAGCTTCTTTTCTTCTTTTCTTCTATTTTCTTTTTTTTTTTTTTTTTT
>NW_022475784.1:0-8443 GCF_009193585.1 Aspergillus caelatus
AGGATCTCTAGAGATAATCTAAGAGATCTAGGGCTAGTAGAGGAAGCAGAGAGTAGGGGAGAAGGATAGTAGGAGGGGTAGCCTAGACACGCCTAGGTAATACCCAATAGACAATGAATACCGAGGAGGGCACAGCCCAAATGCTCTGGCGCAGATAGGCGGTTCGGGCGAGGAAAAGGACCAGAACGAATACACAGAGGATAGAAGAGGCTGGTAGAGCCTCTAGGGGCAAATTAGAGGCAGTGGCCTAGACCACTGCCTAGACGCATGTGTCTGTCATAGCCGATTGGCTCCATATGGACGTTAAACTTGATTAAATAAATAAATAAATAGAAAAGTAAAAAATATAGTAAAGTTAAAAGTAAAGTTTAAAGCAGTAAAGATTATATTCTAAAAGAGAAACTCTCTCGATATTAGAATTCTATAGAACTGTATAGAAAAGCTATAAAAATAGTAGTAAGAAAACTTGTTATACTAATTATATATCCTATAAATTCTGCCAGTTCTGCGATAACTGAATATCTTATTAATCAAGGAAATCTCTCAATTATAAGATCTATAGTGGCCGAGATACCGTGACAGAGACAAAGAGACAGTAAAATAGAGATAAGTTAGACAAGAGACTAGTTAGCTATAGATAGAACTAGACTCTCAACACCCGAGAAAGAATAGTAGAGAGAGAAATTCTACAGTATCTCGGAATAGAATATATTATCTATATTCCTATCGGTATTATTTGGGGACAGTAAGATAGAGATATTCTCAGTATTTGTTATCTGCGACAGGACTATATAGAGCTAATTGTAACTGAAAGACTGGATACAGAGATTAATATTAATATATAATAGAGACTGACCCTGAGTCTTATTAATAATTATAGTATATATAAGCCGAACAGGAAATTAATGCCGGATAAAGATAAAAGAAAGACTATTTTAATCTATAGTAAACTTGCAGCGATAGATTAGACAGTAAGGATTACCGAGACCTGGATTATTAAGACAGATCTCCAGACACCGGAAGGTAAAGCAGTTTATAATATAATAAATATTATTGCAGAGACTATTAATCGGATTAATATTCTGAAGAATAATAATCGGGATACTAATCTTTAGATATGAATTAGCCAGCAGTAGAAACAATTTATTACATAAAGGTCATCATTAGCTTTACTCATCTCATTATACTTTATATTACAATTAGTCGTAAGTTTGATACTATCCCTAGGCTGTGTCTGTTCCGATTCTGAACCATCTGGAGCTGTATGCCCGATGGTAGACATATAGAGTTAGTCAGGCATTCATTCCACTGCGAATCTCTGACCAAAGATTCTAGCCAAGATTCAATAGTAATCCTGTTTGCAGAGAGGAGAAGTTAAATTTCAATAGTAGGTCGACGATCATCTCTTGTTAGGATACTGCTCATGAGGGTTTCGATCAGCGCGGAAGAGCTATAAAGACAGACACAGGCACCTTCCATATCCATCAAAAGTCGAATCACTCACTTGCTCTAAACCATCATCCTGCGATTCCAAAATTCATTCACAACGCTTTACGATGAAACTTTTCGCTATCATATTCTCTCTTGTTTTAGGGCTCACCTCAGCCTTACCCGAGTCCGGATTCCAAAAGGCGTCTCTCATCCATCGTGAAGAAGCTGGAGCAGCAAGTGAATTTGTTAGTATATTCACAAATCATATGAAACGACCGAAGATTCTTATATGGTGTTGGAAGGAAAGACTAATTAATCACGGGTTGTTACAGTGTGATCAATATTGCAGTGATTGCTCAGTGCACAATCCACGTTGCGTAATATGTGTAAGTTGTACATCTGGCCTGGGGGATTTTGAACAGTTCTTCACTCAGATATTAACACATTTCTATTGTTTGTAGTGCCGTAAGGAGTGGGACTAGCCGCTGGGTTATACTGGAGGGTGGCAGTAGACATCAAGAGAAAATGCTATGCAGATAATGTATGCTGCCTTTATTGTTTTCTTTTTTCGTTTCACTAGTAGGCAATATCGCTGGTGTAGTTCACAAGAATTTATATCCTTAGCGCCCCGCTAGCAAGGCATTTTCGCCCCGCCAAGCAAACGTAATTGTTCAAATGTCACATCAACCCCACGTACAGATTAAGAATGTGAGCGAGGGGAGATGATATTTTATTCCTAGTCATCTATTTCGCTCATCGTCCGTTCGCCTGAAGAGCAGTCTCCTTTTGCCAAGAGTCACAGGACTCTAGACTGTTGGCTTACGTATCCTGGGCAATATCTAACTTTCAACCCAAATGGTAAGAGCTGTGTGGACAATCGTGTGAAAGGTACAGAGTATACCGCACTGAATACGAGATCTGAGGTGGCACTGTGGGGTACTGCGTTCCATCGATGGAGGCTGCGGCCTTGGCTATGCCGATCAGTGTCTCGATGATATTATCACCTAAATCACTCATTATTCCAAGGATCTAAATGACTCCTTGTCATTTAAACTATGTGATATTCCCCACTCGGCATAGGATAGTAGTGCTTAGTATCGCCATAGTGGCATTTCGCTGATATTCTAATAAGAGCCGCCGTTGAAAGGCAATACAAGCTTCTAGATATATGGGAGGCAGATCACAAGTGTGGATCGGTCAGCTTTGTGTAACCCCTCAACTTTTACGTAATGTGGTTAGATGATCATCCGCCAAGTTTAGATCACATCTGATCTAGGTTCAAAGACTAATGTTAATATTTACCAATAAACTGTAGTTCTCGTTGATCTACAAGGTATTCGCGGTAAAGCTATTTAACGCTTCTCTTGGGCCGTAACTCAGAATTTGAGAAATAAAGTCTTCTTAGTACTACCCGAAACCTTCGACACAATCACACTGCTACCTGTGCCAATCACAAAGCCGACAGTGTTATCTCCGATGACGCAGCCTCCAATTGTCACTGTAACCCAGTCCGGCGAGCCAGTCCGCGCTCAAAAAGGAAAATGCTGGAGCAGGCAGGATGTCTGTTAGGTACCATTACCAATGCCAATGTCTGAGGGGAGCTGCAGCGTGGTTGAGAGGCCGCTGGACGGCTGAAGGTTCAAAGCTTGAGACAGACTCGTGGGAAAAGAAGTAGCCATGATGTATGTCCAAGTAGCTTTAAGAAAACTTTGGTTTGAACTGCAACATAGAGAATATATTGGGGGTGCTTGATATATGAGAGCAAAAGTAAATGAGAGGTCGGAGCTGAAATACTGTGACAAAAGGAACAAAAAGAAGCAATGGAGCAAAGAAAACAACTTTGCTGGCCTCTTGTCCGGCTTACAAAAGCAGCTCTTCTCCTCCCCCCCCCCCCGACCCGTTCTTTTTCTGATCTTTGTCTTTTTCCCATTTCTTTCATAGCCCTTTCTCAAAACAAAGTTTCCTCTTTGTTCTACTCCCCATCACCAAGTTTAACCTCAAGTAGTCGATCACATATGGATTAAGACAAACCTCGGCCATGAAGAAACGGCCCGTAACCACACAACAATGGACACAAGCCCTGAAGACCTGGTTAGCCTTTCTTTAGTCTAATGTTATTATTCATAATGCAAGGGAAAGTGCTACAGGAACAGCACAGCGCTTACCGATCAGTGACAGGGGTAGACTGCTATTGTTTAGTACCTTTTTGGCCTACTGGCAACTGCAGGGTCTTTCCTCCAAGTCGAGATCAGAGATTCCTTGGGTTTGAACTATCTGAGCCTTGATCCTGCTCTCTAGTAGTTTGATCGCTGGTTCACTCTACGATCATAGATATCTACGGCCATTGGCGGTACTGGGCAGCTTTCTCGACGTCTACACCCGGTAGACAGCCTGTCAACTAGGTAAACATACGTAGGCGCATCAGCAGAGGAAAAACGTCGAATTCATAATAGCAGAATCTAATACTGAGACTGATTCTTGTTCTGTTACACTTGTCTGATGCAAAGGCAGAATCACGTAGTCAATGCCCGAGGGGGAAATATAACAAGGCTATATATAGTGCATGGTTTTGCCTGGAGTACTGTTAGCTATCCGTAGGTAATTATTCTACCCCGGCAGGTTTTATCTAGCCAAAAAGAAAGAGTACAACGCTGCCCAATCCACTAGCGAATCCCGTCTGCTGTATGCATATCTTCGTTATACTTTTTTCTTTTTATTCTTTAGCCGATACGTGTTTAGCACCAGTACCGCCCTATCTTCAGTCCTTCCCCTGAACTCCTGCGAAGGCCTCTCAAGGCCTCTGGTTGGTCTTGCTATTGGTACGTGGCTTTTGCAGTATATAACTAATCTTGAAAGAGGTTAAAATTCTTCTTCCATCAACTTTTGACGTGGGCTAGCATGAGTAGGCCCGGAAATACCTACGTCTGTTGTTCCATAGATCTGGTTGTTAAATTGAGTACCCTCACTAGACCGACAATTGATAGAGGAAAATATCTACAGTTGTTCTAGAAATTTGGGCTCATATAGGAGTGTATATTCCATTTATTCATGTCACTACGGCAGCACGACTGAAAATATTAATCAATCCTGTAAGAGGGTCCCACGGATTATGGTATTATAAAATTGAGGTTTCTATATAAAGGTTCTAATATCTTTAACTATAATATAATACAAACAATTTTAATAATAATACAGTCACTATAACGAAGATCTATGGGACCGAATCTCCCCCCACCGTCGGTCGTCTTCAATCCAAGGAGCTGGATTCCACTGCTGTGCGATCGCGGACTTTATTTGGGAGCAAATTTGGATTTCTTGTGGAGATCTTGGACAGCCGTGTCGACCTGAATCATGAAATCCACGATTCCGGAAGTTGTGATGTCCTTAAGGTCTCGGAATTCGAATAAAGGCACATTGCGAGTCCCCTGGTACATCTTCTCTGTCTTGGATCCAAGCCCCCCCAATGGAACTGTCAATGATTTTGTCAAATGCGGTAAGCAAGTCTTTCTTGGCGGTGATGCCTTCAATCCAGGCCTTGACGGTCAGCGTGGCGTCGGGAGACTTGGAAGCCGTATTTTTGAACGTGAGGCCGGCAAACACGTTGTTCGGCACTGGAGCCTTGGCCGTCCCGGTGCAGAAATTCTTATCAAGCCTTCAATCTGTCAGTTGGGCAAACAGACCAAGAGGAGATATGACATTACTTACGCAAGCTTACCAGCTGACACCTTGTAGCATGCGAGCTTCTCAAAAAGAGGCAAAAGAGGAATCCCCTTGAGCTTTAACTCGACTTGGTTATAGAGGGTCACAAAATCATTTCGAGGCATAAAGGGCATACGCAGCTTAGGACTCTCGTCTGGCTTAAGTAGTTTACCGTCCAAGGATTTCACATGTAATAAGACCAAGGAGCAGAATACAAGCACATCATCAGAAAGCACGGCCGGCTTAATTTCTTTGACAGGGGTGAAGTATGGCTTTGTAACAAGAATAGAATAGTCTATTCTAAGCATAATCCCGCTGAGAACATAGACCTTGTTATCCTTATGCATCTACATAATACTGTACAGTGCCTCAAGGGACATTAGCGCAGTGACCTGAGGGTCCCACAGCACAGTTTCTGGTTCATCTTTACTGGTTGGGCTAGTAATTTTCCATAGGTTGCACTTATTATTGGTAATCTGCACCTCAGTCTGCGGTTTTTGCCATGGGTACCATTTTACCTGGAGACACGGGTTAATAGGACACAGGTTAGTATGGGACTTCATACAATCCTTACCAGATCGTCTGCTGCTGCTTTTCCAGCCGTTACAAGCTCTCCAGTCCCGACTTTGATCTTTTGGCCGTCAAAAATGAACTCGGCGTTGAGTTTTCCGGGGTCAACCCCCGTGTCGGCCGTCAACAACCAGTTTGTGCCCTGACATTTGTCAACCACTGCTTTCTTTGCCGCGTTGGTGTCGTCCATCGAACACCCTGGATATACAAATTTGAAGAACGGACTCTCCAATTCGACACCTATACCTGCCGATTCATCGGCAGTAGGCCCGTCACGGTACACCATAATATCGTCAGCTTGCTCCATTGTACTGCGGGCGATGCTGGCTGCTGACACCGTCAGGAGAACAGGTAACATGTAGGGAAGTATATACATAGTGGGCAAATTACTCCTTTATAGAATATAATCTGCTAGGCAATGGCAATAGAAAATAATAAGAGACTTTGCACTGAGCTGATTTCCTCAGGCATCAACAGGACCGGTCTGGTTTTTATAGGCATTGCCTGGGCGAAGCACCGGTTCCCAGAGAAACAATATATTGACAAAATATACAAAGAATTGTCTTCAAGATCTACAGCCGGACGCAAGTCAGTTCCGAATTTCAAAGAAGCAGCAGCATATGCGGATTGACACATGCTTCAGACCTGCAGGATCGACCGACAATTTGGGAGCCGTTTAAGATCGACCTCCTTGCGTAGAATCTGGATACATATTCGGAGGATACATATACTCCGCAGGACCGCAGCTGGTATGTTGATGGGTCCCATCCCACACGCTAAAATCCCTCCAGTCCCGTACTAAGGTAGTATTCTGCAGCTTTTCTTTGCAGTACCCAAATACTGTCAGGTGACTCTGGTAGTGATTGTCCCGCGCCGCTCGGTGTTTGATAGTGTTTCATCGGATGGTCAAAGGGAATTTCGCCTCGCGCCTGTGGTCATTTCCATCCATATCCTAGCACCGCCATGCCTGCGTTCACGCAGTTGCCAAATGAGCCCCTGGAAAATGCTATCCTACATTCCTTGCCAGAGGGGTTTGAGAGCTTGGCCCTAACCTGCAAGCATCTGTATGCACTCTGTACCCCACATATTAAGCACCACAATCGACTACGCTGGCATTTCGATAGCTTTGAGTACGGCAAGACAGATCTAGTGGTCCAGCATAAGCTGTCCTTGCACGTCCTTCCCTACACAGCCTGCTCTGCATTTAATTTGATTGCACGCATCGCGGTCGAGCCGACAGTAGCCCACTACGTTGGAGAGGCAGATTTCGAGAAAGACGGTCAATTCACTAGGGGCATATCTCACACATTTGCCACCGATACCAGTCGTGATGAAGCTGTGACCAGACTGCTAGCTGAGTCTTCATACTTACGGGAAGCAGGCCTTGAGTGGCAGGAATACTACGCAGCCATTGAAGATGATCTTGACGCCGCCCGCTATTCACAATATGCTGCGGCTTTTGTTTTGACACTCCTGCCCAATCTTAAGGTTCTCAAGTTACCAAGAGAGTGGAAGCCGGTCGCTGCAACTAACAAGCTTCTCGAAGCTATTATGCGCCGATCAAAGCGGGCACCTATCCCTCACCACAAGCCGAGCATGGCCCAAGTCACAAGATTCGAGGTATCAGCCTCGCAGGATGTTGATGAAAGTTTTCATCTAGATTGGGCAACTTGTTTCCTGACCTTGCCGCACGTTCGGTCCTTCTGGGGTCTCGGATGCGTAGGCACAGGCGACGGATATGGGGCCATTACGTCTGCATATCTGCCCAATGGTTTCCAATCACTTGAAGCGGTTCACTTCATGAGCGCTTCTATTGATGACAAGGCCATAGCAGGCTTTCTAAAACATACCCCAAACCTCAAGACATTGAGATACTCGCATACCACGAACAACAACGGTGGCCTTCAGGATTGGGATCTCTGCCGATTCGTTGCAGCAATCGAGCGCGAGACCGGGAGCCACCTCGTGGAGCTTTCCATCTCGATTGATGAACTGCGCGGCTCGATTACTCTGGGCAAAGTGTCAATGCGCGGGTTTTGTCGGCTGGAAAAGCTCGAGCTTCCCCTCGAAATCACTATCTGCACTCTTCACGCATTGGGTGAACACCAATCAAACTATTCCGATCTAGTTCTGGGTGACCCCATACCTGCTTCGGTCTCTCAGCTGTCCTTGATCTCGCACGGAATGGACGGCTGGGAGAAGGCCCTCAGTATACTGTTCCGTGACTTTGCCGCCAGGAAGGGTTCTCAGGTGGCTGCTCTTAAAGAAATCTACTTATCCTGGCCGATCGATGTGGACGATTTGGACGAAAAGCAGTATGCCACGCTAGCTGTGGAGACCCAGAAGGCAGGCGTGGTCTTAGATATCCTGTCGGACCCTTTGACTTGGGATGGGGAAGAGTGATCAATCCAGAGTAAAAAGGGTATAACTAACCTATCCGTGCTGCTTGCAGAACAGTTCCTTCGGAGACCAATCACTGGAGCCTTTCAGCACATGGGGAAGCGAGTCTCTCCACGTGTAAGCGCACCTACCGAGCCTTTTAATATCATTGGGCACATCTACCCGCGCCGTCTACGAGATGGCCGAGTCCCACCAGAACGGTAGATTATGAATACCTTTAACAATTTTGTTTGTCACATACGACCATCATGTAGTGGAAAAGCGGGCTTCCCGTCCGCTCAGTCGCACTTAAACCACACGTGGTTGGGTAGTAGTACTACTATACACAGTATAGTATCAAAAA
>NW_022475785.1:0-8405 GCF_009193585.1 Aspergillus caelatus
TGTCCGGGCGAGGGAAAGTAAAAAAGAAGAGAAAAAAAAAAAAAAAAAAAAGAAAAAAGGAAAAAGGAAAAAGAGGAAGAGGCAATACTTTCTATGATATGTTGCAATCTAGTGATTCGAGGAATCTGGAATTTCTACTTACTCAAGATAACGAACTATCTATCTGCATATCAGTGTCTAGTAATGACTCGCGGAATGATGTACTTGTTGATTATATATAACTTAGAATGCTATTTCACAGTCTCAACTGAACATTCTAAGAGACACCACTGTAACAGCCATGAGTGTTTGAACAATGGTCTTCCATGTATCTGATATAAAAGCTTCACCAAAGCAATGTAACTCCTGCTTGAGCATTCAAGGAGCCATGACCTCTCAGTGATGTCAGGGAGTCTTTTTATCTATGGCCAGAGTTGATTTATCTACAATACATTAAACAAATATGCAAGCATGCAGGAAACATAGTACATATGCACCCGGGAATCGTTAGTGAATTCATTCCATCATTATACGCTAGTAACATTACAATCTTGCGCCGTGCTCTACAGCAAACCCAAGTTCTTAGCCTCAATGTCCACGATCTCAGGAATAAGCTCCTTCAGACTAGGCTTGCTCGGGGACCATCCAAACAACTTTCTGGCACGGAGTGCATGGCCTCTAGAGCTGCTTCCCCAAGCATACAGCCCGAACTCATTCAGCTCTGAGACTTGCGCATCCGACAGAGATTCAACATCAGGAGATGGAATCAGCTTCTTCTCATAGGCGACTCTAGCCACTTCACGCTGGATGTCGCCCCAGACAAATTGTCCGTTCTCGGCAAGATAGTAGCCCTTATCGTTCCAGGTGGCCTTTCCACCACCGGCGGCGGCAGCGTCTGCCAAAGCACCATATACGTCACTGAGGTCCTGGACGTGGACCTGATGCCAGATGTTCTTGCCTTCGCCAACCAAGAATCCCTTCTTTCTCTTCAACACAGCAGCGGCAAGCCAGTATGCCTGAACGCTCTTCTGGTTGCCCGGTCCACGGCCGGGACCGTAGATAGTGGGAGGGCAGACGATGGCGGTCTTCACACTTTCGGGGTTCCGCTGGCTAGCCTCGATGATGATCTTGTCAACATTGCGGTGGAAAGAGTCGTCGGGGAGGTTAAGGAGTTCATCAACGCCTTCCCAGTCGTTGTGCTCCTTAGAACGGTAAAAGCCCCAGGTGTTGGTGCGGAAATCCTCAACAGTCAGAATTCCAGTGCCAGAGGTGTGGATCACCCACACCGGCTTCTCAGAAGTGTGGTGGGCGGCACCCTTTGCGATTGCCTCGGCCGACGCTACATGGTCACAGTCGGCACAATCTAAGTGGCACTGTTAGTTACACAAGGTCGCACACAACGCATTTAATGCCGAAAATTGTATAGATAGGTACTCACGGAGTACGATATCGGCGTTCTTGACCTCCTCCTCAATAATGTCGGACGAGTCAAGATCTCCCAGCACGATCCTCACATTGGGGTATTTGCTAGTAACCTGGGCTGCCTTGTCCTTGCTCCGAACCAAAAGGGAGTATTTCCAGTCGGGGTGTGCTTGGTGCACGGCGTAAAAGACATCTCCGCCGATGTAACCGGTGGCACCGGTGCTAGAGACAAATTAGACACACGTTAGCAATCGATTTGATGCTAGTTACTGGAGATAAATTTACCTACAGGAAGACCTTAGGGGGAGCCATTCTCTTAAAGGTACGTAAGTGTTGCTCACAAGCTTTCAAACGAGGTCAATACAATGAGGGGTAACAAGGAGGGGCATCTTGAGGTTTTTATAGCTTTGCTAACAATACGTAATAACTACAGCTCAAGCTGTCGGGATGCTTTGAAATCAAAAAAGTGGAATGATGGATCCACAGGGTTCAAGACGTACAATCAGAATTAAGCGCAGGGTGCCAGGGTGGGGTTGAAATGGGGATTTGAGGTCATGGACCCAAACTTGGACTACGACAAAGTTCCACATGGAGTTCGGGAAAAGTAAAGGAAGGTCGATTCGGCATTCACTACCACTTCGGGAATCGTGCATCTAAGTATAAATACGATGTTCCAACAACACAGTATACCTACGTGTTCATGATCATAATCAATGCGTGTGAAACTAGGCAGGCTTCCGATCTTCATTCAAACCTGAGTTCCCATATATAAGGCAAGAGTGTCCTTTAGAGACTGCAACACTAAACTGTACAAAGTTTAGTCAGCTATAAGAAGAGAGTAACCCTTTAACAATTGAAATGAGATTGTGATCCTCTATATCCTAGGATTCGAATAATATAAATATAAGATGACATCTTGTCACTTACCTACTCCACCACAATATAGTCAGTGAATATATGTCATTTTATGGGGCTCGAGGGTTCTATTTCGTTTTGAATCATGTTCCATAATCCTAGGTAGTGAATCTGATTCGATAGCGCTATCATTATAACAAACAATATGAAGGCATTCGATTTCAAGAAATATGACTAAAACCACGGCCATTAGCGCTTACATCTCCCAGCCCTACTAAGACAGTATAGAAGCTTATCCTCACCCCTAGTAGGTTAGCAACAGGAGTCTGACTATAGCTGCGAGATAACGTGTTGTAGAATTGCACTAAGGCTCGCTCTCTTTTGAATCTCGCAAAAGACTGTCACAGCTCCTTCGCCCTACTACTTAGGGCTTATCACAGGGTAACAGATTCACAAAGCTAATTACACAAGGCCCCTTCAAACATATACCTCGCAATATGACCATTTCCGATATCCCCGTGGAGGCCCGTTTCTACAACTCTAAACAGAAATCGTCGAAGGTTGCACGCTGCGTTATATTGAAACACTATGGTATCAAAACCACCTCCCTCTCTGACTTGCAAAACGCTTTGGCCACAAATTTAGCTTAGTATGTAAGTAGGAGTTGCGAGAGTTCTATGCAAGTGGGTCGCTCATAGGCTCGGCTTTCAGTGTCAGCAGTCCGTTCTGCAGTCCTAATGGAGCTGTAGTCATCTATGCCACCTCCTTCTCTGATTACTTGGGTATTCTTTCAAGTCACTCAGGTATCAGTCATAAATCGTAACTCAAGCCCAGGAAAATTAGTGCACATCGGATAGTTGACAGCACTGCTGAACTACTCGACTCGAATCCCTATCAGGTCACAAAGGTCTAGAAGTTAAACAGAGGATAGCGAAGGCTTCAGATCCCACGCTTTGACACCGCTGACGACTCATGGGCTGATGCCTTTGAAACTAATATGCTGACACTAAAAGCGATGGTTCGCAGTCCCTTCTTCTTTTTCGAGGCTCAAGGGCGTCGGTACTCATTAGATTTTACTGAGTGATTATCAAGCCATGTCTGATATCTGATACGTTACTACAGGGAGAGAGGGTATTACTGCTATAATCTTATAAATAATTAGGAACCCTTTAATTGAGTATCCACTAGTAAACTATCTACCTAGATTAATTAATATTAAGACTTTAGATAGGAGGAAGAAAAGAGCTGAGAAATGAACAATCTACATAGTTTTTAATAAAGGACTAAGCCTGGATTTTAGAGTGATCAATATACTAATATTTTATAAGTACTTATAAACTGAAATAGTAATATGCTGTTTTCTTTCCGGAAATTAATCTATTCTGCTCCCTCCCTTGACTCTTCCTTGTTCGACAATCTATGGACGGTATATAACCTTTAATCTACAACACCCTACATTAATATAAAGTGGCGCATTGCTGATGGCGCCTCAACTAATGCCTAGAATAACTGAATAGCAAGGGTTTACTAATGACTGCTAAGATAAGCTTTATTCTTCAAGTGTGTTACTACATAAGTCGCTTATCAAGAGTAACAATTCAATATATACGGCTAAGCTAACTATAAGTCAAGGGAATAATAAAGCAGATTTTTATACTACCTTATAACTAACAACAGCGAACCCCTCCTCTCTCTTAAGCTGCTGACAGGCTACCTAGTACCTACCCATAAGTCACTCCTAAATAAATTATATATGACTGACAACTGATTTATAATACAATAGCAAAATAACGGCGAAGCAATAGCGAATTGGCCACAAAACACTCACAGGTAGTAGTTTCACCCAAATAAGACGTCCACTTTGGACAACTAGTGGTGTTGATTGCATGGCCAAGCCTCCTGAATTAAATGTTAATCCTGGACCCACACTCTTATCCAAACGGCGACTGGTAAACCCAGTTGTAAGTTAATAGAACAACGTCTCCATACAAGACTGCGCGTCTATAGTATCCCATGTTATTATATTATATCTAAAATTATCTACTAGACATATTCATCAGGTATCTATGGCGGATAATGGTCCCGATGTAAGGGGTAATTATCCTGCACCTAACTTAATCTCCCGTGAAGTAACTGATACCGTTTAAAATAGGTAGTTCTTCGTAGAAATATGATCTTTACTCTCTAACATTCAGATACAAGAAAGCTAGCGAGGAGTATCTATTGAAGTGGCAAATACGTCTTCATACACTGGGCATGATAAATGGAAAAAAAAAAAAAAAAATGCAGCTTAGTTTAGCCTCACACCAAGATTGTTTGGGGTAGCTTTGAAAAATATTAGATTGTATCTAATCTGACTGTTGGCGGCAGAGACCAAACGAAATAGAAGGTAAAGGGTAGCGTGGATGGTATCTTAGTGTGGCTAAGGGGTGTATAAATAGTCGCTTCATCTGATAAACCATTCTTAAAATTTGCCAAGATAATGTGACTGTCTATCGTAGAAGAGACTCTGGCTAACTAAACGAATAGTTCTATCATATCCGACAGTCAACACAGGAATGAGATACTACTATTTTATTCAATGAAATACCATCTAAAAGAATACCTCCTGGTGCCTACAATAAATTCATGATTTTGTATCCATAGTCAAACCCCTGATCTCATCAGTACTTAGCTGTATGTGTACCCACACACCAGTGTGAGTCATAAACAATCTTATCTGACCAAGTATCAAGTCCATTCTGATTTTCATAAAGTCTGTAAGTTCCCGGACATAGTACCCATATAAATACCATTCACCACTGGCTCGGCAGCAAGGACGAAATCTCATGTGCTAATATATCCCTGATCTAGGTAGCAGCTAAAAGCTCGCTGTTGGAGCCTGTTGAATATCTGATTGTCTTACTTGAGCAGACCCCCATGTAGATCCAATTACCTCATAGTCGGGAGAAGTGGTGAAGAAAATTTTCTCCACCGGCATCGGCCTCACAGTCCATTCATTCTCGCCTTCCCATGAAGTGGTAAAGTCAAGGCGGGCGCCTCATGTCGAGGGTAGAAAGTAAAGCAGAAGTCGTCGGGTCTTCGTTCGGAAAATTCTTTGTAAACAGCCTTGATATTCGATCCTTGAAATCAATGTAGATTTCGTAGAGTCTGTACTATCTATCACCCCATTCTACAACTAGGGTATAACACGTATGTCGTTCGGCTGAGCATACTCCGTTATCCTCCGTAGATATATGCAGCACGAGTCATTGGCTTACCCCACAATTCAGCTGAGATGCGAGAGCCATATCCGCATTTCCCCACAATATCTCAAATTATTCGCCAAACAAATCGGATTAAGTTTGATCTACCTTTCACTTAAGTCGCTTCAGGTCAGCCACTATATAGAAAACCACGCTAGCACTGGGACAGAGGTTAGTAGAATGGCGTACCAGAATACATGCATCCTATTATATCTAAGGAAATTTTTGTGCAGTGTGGCGAGCTGATAAAGTGGGGACACGTACGTTCATATCATGGAAAAGCCTCAGATTTCGGTAGTATGGCCGTAACTGAATACTGGGGGTGTGCAATCTTGATACTATCAGAATCAATTAGGGTAATACATATACGCGTGATCTTAAGAAGCAATTAGTATATCAAGGATACTGGTATACAGCTTTGTATAATTCATAACATTACCATCAACTATCCCTTTGGTTCTGTAATGCTCCTTGTGTTGTGTGACTTATTAGACCGCATTCGACTACTATAGTAGCGTGCGAAAAGATCATGCTGACCTCTGTCAGAGCAGCTGAATATCATTTCCTTTTTCACGAAGCTTGCCAGTTCTATACGAGATACAACAGGACCACCCTTGGTTCAGTGGTTCCGATAGACCCACTGACGATCTATAAGCGATCTTTTCGCGCCATATCTCAGTCGATGATGGGAGTGGGGGGGCTATAAAATGGCGCACTGAAGATGCACGACCGCTGAAAGGGAAGAGGCAGTGCTAAGATGATGCTGAACCAGGCCAATCAAAGCGTATATTGAATAAAAAATTCGGTGACTGGAATGATATTATTTTTTGGCTTTGAGGCTGGTTGACCTCCGGGGCGACCTGAGCGGAACTGAATAGGTTAAATTAATCAGTCAGTCAATCAGGTCAACTCATATTCAGATAGCTATGTTTAAGAACTCCAATTCTATTATAATTTGTTTTATACAATGATAATACTACCAATAGCTAGGGTGATTGAGGGGCTGATATTGAGAGATGAGGATATGCCAGTGGCCCCTCATTCTGACCCGCCAACGTTAGTCGCAGCGATAGTCATAGGTATGCTGAATGACACGCCAATCTGAGGGATAAGTTAGTATTATCTGGAACCGATGATTTGCTAGTATGAATTATAGCCATTGGCAATCCTCAGGCGTCCTGTAGTGGGTCTATTTGATTGAAGCCCGCTCTAACAGCTGAAACTTAGCGGATAGAGGACTGTGACATACAGTTCAGCTGAGTGCATCTGAGGCTAAAGAACGTATCGTGGACAGCTCTCATCGTATCAAATAATTTCTCGCGGGGCTCAGATGGCGTCACAAAGCCAGCTGCACAAGAGTCACGACACCAGCTGAGAGGAGGATAAAGGTATATAAGGGCTCTTCATGTCCTGTAAGTTTCTCTTCATTCCCAAGCAGAATTACTATTGCTTTCGCTTTCATCTCATACTACATACCAGCGCCCAATCTATCCATCATGTCTTTCGCCAACTCTTCCCAAAACATCAGAATCGAGCAGCGGGGAAATGAAACTTGGCTCCTTTGCGAAGCTCAGACAGAGGATGGTTCATGGCAGGATACCCAGATCAACCTCGATGAAGTGATCGGCAACGACGATGGTTAGTGTCCAACTCTTCACATCTGATGAAGAAGAATACTTACAATCTGGATAGGCTGGTTTAGCCGTGAAACCACTGGATTTACCCAGAGCGCCGAAGGCATCGACTTTCACGAGAGTGACGGCGAGCCTTGGCTTACGGCCGACCTGCCAATGCGTGATGGTGGTTACCGTCAACGTCAGGGCATCAACCTCGGCCTCCACATTACCAACGTGAACGGTAACCTGGAGTGGTATGTAAGTATTAGGAATCATCATCCGGGTTCTTGGGACAGTCGCTGATTTCTGTTCAGGGACAATAAATGTGTCAACCTCGATGCATACAGGTATGCGAGATTTTTAGATGAATTGAATGAATGGTCTTTAGAATGGGCATCCCACTGTAGCTCAATGCTAAGTTTATCAAGTCATTGAAACGTAGTAACCGCAGCTGAAGTGTAGCATCAGTAATGCAGTTGTGTGTAGATTCGATACTACTGTAATATTGCGGAAGAGAGTCTAGTCCGAAAGTGACTAATTCCGAGGATGAACTGGTCAGAATCAGTCTCGAAGAATGAAAATGCTCCCAAGCAGCCACCTGACGACGGGCCACTGACCCCAACGAATAACTGAGCTTGCCCCTCTGGCTCTATAGGACCTAGTATCAAGACAATGCCCCTCTATCAGGCATGCATGCCTGACACCTATCATAGACCGTCGAGCCATCCGAAACCCCCCCTCCCCCCCAAGCCATAGTCCTCAAGCATCTAGATGACTACATTCTTACGGTAACACCTCTACTTCTCAGAGGTTTCGTGGTAATGAGATAAGATGTATAGCAGAAGGTGTTCTGGAGGCGTTAAAAGGTTCATATAAACACAATCTTGTTAATACAGGTATTCGCATGTGCCTGTATTGAAAGTATTAATCATCATCTAAATTGCAGATATCAAGCCCGACAATATCCTCGCAAAACATGACCACTGGCAGGGAGTATATGCTCTAAAGAAATCCAAATAGTAGACCGTGGAAGTATGGTTTCTGCCAATTCAGCTTATACTAAACATGTCGACTTGATTGGAACACCTATATAGAGGAGCCATGAAGTATATCTTTGACTTGACTGGGAGCTACAGTAAGGGGTATATGGTTGTTTAGCACAATCCTTGACAAAGGCCAATTATATCTAAGGTGGGGCATAGAGATGCCCCAAACTTTGTGTTGTAGAAAGTGAGCAAGTTCGAAAAGTATCATACAGCCTTGGAGAAGATGGAGAATTAAAAAAAAA
>NW_022475786.1:0-3521 GCF_009193585.1 Aspergillus caelatus
TTTTTGTTTAGGCAGTCTTAGGAACATGGTAATGTACATTCCATGGATCCGTCCATAGTACATAACTGGTGTAAGGATTGTAAGCAAAGAATCAACTCGTAGCTAGGGATGTATCCCCCGATACTAAGGGGTGCAGTATTCTTTCCAAATCCAGCAGGTAAGCCCAAAATTTGAAAGCTGCCGGCTTGAGTCGATGGTAGTGAAAGAGAGCGAGACCAGCAGCACTCTCAATAGAGATGTAACATAGAATGATGAAATTCACGGGTGGTGACTCATTGAACTCCATGTCCCCAGACCCCTTACATATTTCATCCTTATCCAACATCATGATCTCTTGTTGAAACTTCTATACCTTTATACATGTAGATACTCATATGATTAGTCCTAGCCGGGGGTTCTGCTCAAGAATATTTGCTTACCTCTCTTTTCTCTCTTCCCTTGTTCCGTTAATCATTTGCTTCCCCTTTGTCATACAGAATCAATAACATTCTATAAGTTTTTCAAATACAATTAATATCCTCTACACATTTATATACATACGATAGTAACCATGGCGAGTGTTCAGCAAGATAAGCCTGCGGTTGTCTGTGTATTGTGAGTGAATCAACCCCTCCCACACCATGATCCGCGGAAAATCGCAACAAATGACAACCATATAACCCGTACTGATTATCAATGGAACCATGTAGCTGCGGCTCAGTCTCCGGTAACAACTCCGTTCACCTGGAGACAGCCCGAGCCCTTGCACACGAGTTTCACAAGAACAATATCCAACTTGTCTACGGCGGCGGCACAGCGGGCCTCATGGGTGAATTGGCCCGCACCCTCGTTTCTCTTTCCGGACCCCAAGCAGTGCACGGTATTATTCCCCGAGCCTTGGTCAAAGTCGAGCCCGGCTATGACAATGCACAAGAGGAGAGGAACCCTTCTGCGGTCGTAAGCGGGAAAGAAGCAGAGCGGGTCGTCAAGGAGCCTATGGGTAAGATCGGGACGCTGAAGGAGTCAGAGTACGGGTATACCACCATCGTCCCGGATATGCACACGCGCAAGCGCATGATGGCTGAGAAGGTCCGAGAGGGTGGCCCGGGATCGGGCTTTGTGGCGCTGGCGGGCGGGTTCGGAACTATCGAGGAGGTCATGGAAATGACTACCTGGAATCAGCTGGGAATCCATAAGCTGGGCATGGTGTTGCTCAATGCCAATGGGTATTGGGATGGTGTGTTAGCGTGGGTGAGGAACTCAGTCCAAGAAGGCTTTGTCAGTCCTGAGAACGGTGAGATCTTGGTTGAGGCCAAGGATGTCAGTGAGGTTTGGCCCAAGCTGGTTGGTTATAAGATTAGCAATGGGAGGATGCAATTGAATTGGGGAGAGGAGTAGGCTGGCTGACTAGCCTACTGACGCGAGGGTTCAGCTTATACTCGGCATGAAGGTTTATCAACGCCGGTCATATTTTTAGAGGCTACCCCCAGTTAGAACTGGAGGATAGAAGGAAGAGTACAGGGGAAGGACTAGAGCGCCAATTACGATTTCATGACATTAAACAATGCACTGCGTCGGGAGAGTAAATGTCGTATTATCCCGATTTCGTACTAATGCCTGCGTATAACAATCCGAGAAAACAAAGAAGGGCTGCCGCAAATCTCCAGCATTGCAATGACCAATATTTTCATATCTATGGGCGTAACCTCAAAACCTACGAATCGACCTCCATCGTCTCCTCTTCTTTCGTCTCTCCCGACTCCACAGCCTCTAACAGCGGCACGAGTTGTTGACCTTCATAAAGCTTGAAGCTCTCAATCTTCCCCTTTCCTTCCTCTCCAGCAAGACCCACTACACCGACAGAAGTGTTATCAACAGTCAGTTCCTTATCCTGAGACAAAGTCTCCTTGAGTGCCCTGAGGCCATGGGTAATGAGCTCATCACGAGTACTGTTTGTAATCTTGTCCAGGTTCCGCTCCAAATAAGTCCGCGCCATCTGCGAACGAGCTCCGATGGCGCAGGCCAGCATTTCATGAATCATACCGGATGGCTGGAACTCGAATAGATGGGGGCCAGCTTCGTCGACGCCTGCGACGAGCAGGCCGACACCGTACGGCCGTTTACCGTAGTGCTGAGTGTTCGTTTGGGCGCGGTCAGCGATCTGAGTAACGATGCGGTCCACGGGGATTGGACGGCCGTAAGTCATTCTGGAGCCGAGTGACTGTTGCTTCATGTAGTTGGAGAGCACACGAGCGTCAGATGCAAGACCGGCGATAGCGATGCCCATGTGGGAGTCGATTTCGATAATCTTCTTCTGGTACGAGGAGAGCTCTTCGGCATTTCGCTATAGTCATCCAGACAAATTTTGCTCATGTTAGCAAGCCGCCCACGGTTTGTTTCTCGACAATCCAACCGTTGATGGTATTTCGAACCTTTAGGCCGACCAGAACTGCATGTGTCTTGTTAACCAGCCCCACCACGACAGATCCCTGTTTGACTGCTTCTTGCGCATATTCTACCTGAAATATCCGACCCTGCGGGGAGCTGTCCGAAGTAAAGAGATCAGTGATGGAGCTTCTCCAGATGGGACGGGGAGCTAGATGGAACGTCATACAAGGTAACCGCATCGTTATCATAGTTGTTCCTGAACATTATGAAAGTTTAGAGAAAGGAATTATCGGGAGCGAGGATAAATTGCGATATGTAAGTACTGCCAGAGAGGGAGGGGGCGGGGAGGTATAGTTGATGGGACAAGAGCTGGGGAGGAGATACTGTAGTAGGCAGTCAGACTGACGCGGTGACCAACGCAATTACCAAAGCTTCCGCTTGCTTGATGGAGGACTTGCCGCCTTGCCGCCTGAGGCACCAATGCATTGTAGCTGCCGCCTTGCGGTTCATCCAAACGTCACCTCAGCGACTGCATCGGCATCGGCATCGGCCATTCCGACTACTACTCGATCAAACGTCTCCATGCTGAAGGAGCGTTGCCTTCAAATCAAGCTCCACTAACTCGCCTGAGGCTATACCAGCTCGAGCTCCGTTTGCGCTACCGAAATACCAGTATATCTGCTTTCAGTGTCTGGACCTAGACGGTCCTGTTGCTCCGCATCATGACGGCCGGCCTCAAGACTATTATCGCACTGTCGTTCGTATGTGGTCCATCGACGTGGTTGCATACTGTGTATTTGAAACAAAAAAAAAGGATATTGCTAACATTTCTCTTTCATCACTCAGGTCCTTGCCATTGGCTTCCTACTCGTCATTCTTTCCTCGGCACTTTGGCACAACTTCTTACCGTTGATTGTTGTTGCAACCTACGTTGTTGCTCCCCTACCCAACTGGATCTGCTCACGATGTGCGAACCCAGATGATTTTATGGACAGCTCGGGAAATGCTGCAGCTGATTTCGGTCGTTTCTTTACGGGTTTCCTGGTCTTGATGGGCATTGGTAAGTTATTCCGAGTTCAAATGAAAAATGTTTAGCCATGATCGCATGTCGAGCTCTAGCATTCATAAACTAGCTTCCTTTTGGGGGGGGGGGG
>NW_022475786.1:3531-8302 GCF_009193585.1 Aspergillus caelatus
GATCTTGTGGCTAACTCCGATATTCTATAGCGCTCCCAGCTGTACTTGCGCATAGCGGCGCGATCCAAGTCCCGGCGATGATCATGTCGATTCTTGGCGGCCTTTTGATTTATGGAACAATTATCAGTTTCTCCATGTTTTTCAAGGAGCAGGAGGAGTTTTGAGTCACCATGGGTTTCAGCTAGTTAGGGTGAAGTCACTCAGATGCGCTTGGTCGCATCTGATTTGCCAATTTACCAGACCTACGAATGCTACCTCCTATTCACCGGGCCATGGGTTCCTTTATGAAACACCCCTTTGTTTTGACGTATGGTGAGAGTCCTTCATGTGAAATTTGCCGCGAATTTCAGCCTCTAGTTTACTTTTATTCTGATTGAATGATATGATTGATGTACTATAGCTGCTATGAGGTTATCTAGAGGTTTCAAGGGAGACCGTGGAGGTTTTGAGGTCCCTTACGGAGAGCATCCTAATAGGTGCCGTAAGCTACTACTCTGTATATGTAAATGCTTAACATGCCTGGCAAGCGATGTATCACGTGATCACGTGCAGCTTTTTCAAGGCGCGTCGTGTAATTTACAATATAGCAGTCGAAGAAACGCTTGCTACTTAAGCTGGCCGAACTGCACCCCCCCTTTTTTTTAGAGATTCGGTATATTTATAAGATGTGAATTTTGAACTAGGAGTGTATATCTAAAATGAGCATCTGGTCTGGTGGTATCGTACTGGATGGACAATCTCAACTTCGAGGTGAGGCGGTCGATCAATCTCGGTCTACCAGCTACTAAGATCTATACAGGCCTGCAACTAATTGACAGATCCTCGAATTGGCACTCTGATATACCAAGGGACTCAATACTAAGTCTTCGTTGCTTTGTGAACCCAGCTTTAATACCATTATATGCCCGCGTTGGCCCAAACCTCGAATTGCATACAAATAATACGGAAACATCGCAATGGCTCAAAACCAAATTACTTGGGGGGGTTTGGCTCGAAGAGGAGGACATGGATACGATTCAGACAGTTCAGTGCCCGGTCAGCCTTCTTGTGAGTGTCGATAGCACGATACGAACAAAGACAGGATCAACCACCACAGACATAATAGTGTACGGCGCCCTGTCGAGCGCAACGTCACTCAAACGTCCTCCGACTCCTCCCGTGTCCTCTTCGGCAAGCTCTGATGAAACTGCTCTGCGAGCTATCAGACAAGAACTGAGAATATATGCCATCCCCATCTCCTCATCCCTTATCAACAGAACGCGTGCACTCCCAACATCGCAAAATACGAGTGAACTTCTTGGACATGAAACACTTGGAGAATTCCTTCCAGACATTCGTTCTCCGAGCCCCAAGCGTAAGCGGGTGGCGACATTGTTTGAATCGGTTACACAACATCATAAGAGGGTGTGTCAGAAGGGAGGGGAGGGTGTGTCTCAGTTGATGGCGCACTCGCAATTCCAGTCATCACACCAGTCACAGACTCTCCGCATCAAGCGGGAGTCTGAGGAACCCAGTCTTCCCTTATTAGACCGGATTGCATCACAACGCTCAAGATCTCTCTCCGTTGGGGCGAACCTGCACCCTAGCAAACCTTCCGAGTTTCGTACGGAGCCTCCTAGGCCCGGCAGTAATCGGGGGCATCCGCGTGAGTTAATCAAGAGGAATACGCCCAATCCCTTCATCGAATCCTCTTTACGAAAAGAGAGAGAACCTTCACCGGCGTTGCCATCATCTGATGGAAGGCTTGAGCTTTCATCTGCGCCCAAGGATGCCGAAGACGTCATTCTCGAAAACAAGAACACAATCTCTCGTACGATATTAACGTGCATGCGGCTATATGGCTTCAACCGCTCGACGCGGTCTGGGTCTTCGGGCAAGAACCCGAATAGTCACGATACGCTTCCCTCCCAAAATGAAGAAAAGGATCATCGCATTGCTGCTGCTGCTGCTGCTGCCGCACCTCTGGCCACGCCAACCCCAAGCACGGATGAAGATGAGTTTAAGGCGATGTATCATGCGACTTATCGTGCATCCACCTTCGCTCTACGGAAGTATCTGAAAGAAACGTCTGTCAGTCAAGGCAGCTCGAAATATTTGCCGCCTTTGCTGGAAAAAGGAAAGGCAATGACGTATATTGATGAGTTCTTGAGATTATTCTGTGAGGAAAACTGAGCCTGTCTGGTACGGCTGAACGAGACATGACGTTACGATGTATATAATCCTATCCACCTAGACAAACAGCAATATGAGTAATTAAGAGAGCTGTTGGTCATCAGATACTGCATTGCCTCCGCATTCAAGCAACGAACAAAACCACCATGACATATGAGTATTTGAACTCTGTAAACACTAAGAAAGTTCATACAGTACATGGCTTTAGCAAGATAGGCTATGACGGTATCGGCTTTGTGATTTTCCGACCGCCGAAGTGCATCATCGCCGACCTTCCCGATAGCTACAGAAGATCCGAACTCCATCCGCATATCAAGTTTACCTCTGTTGGTTTACAAAACAGCTTACACTTTATTAGAACCTTATACCGTTACGCCATGGATGTCTCCAACAACCGTCTTTTCCGGTTCTCTAAGCCGGAATGGTTAAACAACAATACCGTCCGCAACGCAGGCGTCTACACATCGGGAGCGTTGGTGAGCTTATCCACCCGTCCTATGTCAAGGTGCAATCGCACTGACGAAGTCTACCAAAGTTTTCTCTCGGCTTTTTCTTCTTAGTTGATGCAGCTGCGTTCTCTCATAGCTCACGAAATGGGTCAAATGTGCATGTCAAATTTGTCGACTGGATCCCCGGCATTTGCTCTGCGCTCGGAATGCTTGTTATTAACTCAATCGAGAAGTCGCGGCTGCACGCAGATAGCTGGAGCTACAGTGGAAGCGGTGTTGCGTGGAAAGCGCGGTTTGTACTTTTCCTTGGGTTTGCACTCTTGGCTGGCGGTTTGGCAGGCAGTGTGGTTAGTATCCCTTCGCAGATGTCCCCAGGATGATGCTGCGTATGCGCAAAATGCATACGTCCTCTGTCGTGAAGGCCTAATGATAGCTAACAATTTCGACAGACGGTCATGGTCCTTAAATACCTCATTAAACAATACCCACTGCAAACGTTATACTTTGGAATCGCCAATGTCGTTGCGAATGGACTCGTCATGCTGAGGTATGCGCTTCATATCTGCTATTAATGGAACGGGTTACTGACTTCTTTGCTCGGCAGCACAATTGTTCTCTGGATTTCACAGAACATAGAAGACGATTACACCTACAACCTTGCGTTGTAATAACTGATGGAGTGTGGCACGCATTTTGGGATTTTATCATGATTAGCTGCTTTTATCTTTCCCCATTTATTCTTTCGAGTGGCTGGCGTAGTCGCGATTCATATGCGTCTAACCTTATGTTATGATTATGTTCGTGGGATGCCTATATGGCCAATTACACATTTTCCATTCCCTTAGGTCTACTACTCAAGTTGACCGCATACATATGAGGCCCGGGCCCTCGCCAAGAGACAATGAAGCAGAAACGGATGTCGTAGTACATTCAGGCAACAACATATTCTGACTCTGTAGATGCATATGCCGTTTGGCCAACGGCTTACGCATAACAAGTTAAATGTTACATAAAGCGGTCGCAATTACTTCAGCTAGCCGTAAAGAGTTTTATTATTTATATATGCCCTTGTAATATGCGGTTCCATTGAAGCACACAGTCTTCCCGCACCCATGCGTAACCTAAGCCAAGTCTGGCTACGAATACATGAAACACGATCCCAGCCCGTACAAACGTAGCCTTGAAGTGAAGAGACGGGATATTATTCCCAGAAATAGATCGATGGGAGCCTATCACGGCAACCCGGCATTCGTCGTCGTGATTTCAGGTCAGCATCCTCGACAGGAAGTCACCAAATGAGTGACAGCAATCGCAGTGGATAAAGCAACTGTCTTGGAGTGAGCCCATACAACCGCACGTGCGAGTAACCTCGCCGCGTCAGTAGTAAAAACGCGCCAGAGCAAGGCATTGGACATTCAAACAACCGTATGCACGAATGAGCCCTAAGCAGACGAAGGAACGGGGTGCGCCCGCAATCTATCCATGATGGCATCCACAGCCTCCATGTCTCCAGCATCGACCTTCTCCCCCTGGGGATATCCCTCAGGCAGGTGCTTTACCAACTCATCCATAGCAGGCTGGTAGTTGCGTACAGCCGACGAGAGAGCGAACACAGCCTTCTTCCGCGTAGCGGGGTTCGAATCCGTAGTCGACATAGTGACCAGCTTAGGGACAGCGTTGAAGACGACAAGCTTATCCTGGGCCTTCTCGTTATTCTGCACGGCGGTTCCGATACACCACGCAGCCATGCGTCTCATCTCTGCTTCCTCGTGCTGAAGGAGTTCAACCAGCGGCGTCCACAGGCCGAGGGGCTCGAGGTTGTTTGCGTTATCTATAGACTCGATGAGCTGTTCGAAGTTGTCGAATGCGATCAGTTTGTTCTCGAGGTCAACTTCATCGGAGTGCAGTGCTTCCATAGCGGCTTTCATTAGGTCGGCGTCGGAGGGACCGCCGAAGAGAGCTGAGAGCATCTCCGGGGTGAGACCGCGGGCAGTGGAATCAGCAGCATTGTTGGAGGCATTGGGGTTGTCGGATTGTTGAGTAGTGGAGTTTTGGATACTCCATTTGAGGAGGTTGTTCATGTTTGCGTCCATACTGGTCAGGTTCTTCCTCGATTAGATTTTAGGGGGGGTTTTTTTTTCAAAAAAAAA
>NW_022475787.1:0-8288 GCF_009193585.1 Aspergillus caelatus
TTTATTTATTTATTTTCTTTTTGGATACCTCGTTCTCTTACTCTTTGCTTTTTTTCTACCGGGGGGCGAAGGACGCCGAACCAAGATAGCATTCAAGACGTTCCGGTGGATTACGGGCGATGGACTTTTCTTAGAATAAGGACTGCCTTGTGGATGGAAATATAATGCGATGGCGTACATATACCCAGTCTGATGCTTTGCCTCGTCCAAAGTGTACAATGGGATGTCAATATTGTTCTTTCCCTATCATAGTCTGGTTGAAACCAGTTCAAATTCGATGTTTATGAGATCGACACAAGTCGTAATAATAATAATATTCCCAGGGTAAACATGACAGTCGTGGTTGAGATAGTCTCGAGGGAGCGACCGCATTATCGACAGAGATCAGGTGCACTAACGCAAGTATATGCAGAAATGTACGTACGTCATAAAATCTCCGTCTATTTACAGAGTACGTACTACTAGTAAGAGTTGATGCATTTTCTACTCCATCCATGTAGTAATGTATGTACGTACATACTATGTACACAGAACATAAAAGTATACAAAGTATGATCGAGAATGGGGTTCAGATTACTAATGACACGGAAGTAAAAAATCGATCATCGGATATAAAGAGCGCCGCATGGGTCGCTGGAGGCAAAAATGAAGGTTCTGGAAAAGGAGGAAAACAAATGACAAATGAGAGAGAGAGAGAGAGCCGGACCAAGTGCCGAAAAGAAGGGAAATTAACCTTTTAAGTTTTCTGCTTATGTGAGCCAATGATTGGAAATCAATGGCGAAAAACAAAAAAGAAAAAAAAGAAAAAAGTCTCCGAAGTATAGTATAAAAGGAGGTCGTACTTTGGCTCTATGAACCGTTTAGTATACAATTCAAATAATCACATTCAAAGAGAAAATAAGGGTGATTTCAGAGGGAAGAAAAAGACATTACTCCCAATTGAACTAAAAGGAAAAAAAAAAAAATGGCCTCCTCCAAACTTTTCACCCCCCTTCAAGTCGGGCGCATGCAACTCGGCCACCGCATCACTATGGCCCCGTTAACCCGCTTCCGAAACGATGACGACCATGTGCCTCTCCCCATAGTAAAAGAGCACTACGAACAGCGTGGCTCCGTCCCCGGCACTCTCCTCATCACGGAAGCGACCCTCATTTCTCCTCGCGCAGGCGGTTACCCCAATGTTCCCGGGATCTGGAGCGAGGCCCAGATCGCCGCATGGCGCACCGTCACCGACGCCGTGCACGCCAAGGGCTCCTACATCTTCATGCAGCTCTGGGCGTTGGGCCGTGTCGCCAACCCGGCCAACCTGAAGAAGGACGGCTACGACCTCATCTCCAGTAGCGCTGTACCTGCGACCCCCGAGAGCCCTGCTCCCCGGGCATTGACCGAGGATGAGATCCGCGACTATATCCGCGACTACGCGCAGGCCGCGAAAAACGCCATTGCGGCTGGGTTCGACGGAGTCGAGATCCACGGTGCGAATGGGTACCTGATTGATCAATTTACGCAGGATACGGTCAATCAGCGCACGGATAGCTGGGGCGGCAGCGTTGAGAACCGCGCCCGGTTTGCGCTGGAGGTCACCAAGGCTGTGACGGAGGCCATTGGCGCCGAGAGGACGGGCATTCGTTTCAGTCCCTTCAGTACCTTCCAGGGTATGCGCATGGCGGACCCCGTCCCGCAGTTTGAGTATCTGGCGCGGAAGACGAAGGAGTTTAAGCTGGCTTACGTGCATCTGGTTGAGCCTCGCATTGCGGGTAACACCGAGGTTGATGAGCCCAGTGCGGACTCGTTGGATTTCTTTTTCCGTGCTTACGAGAAGGCTGGTCCTGTCATGGTGGCCGGTGGATATAAGGCTGAGTCGGCCAAGGAGGCTGTTGACTCTCACTACAAGGATTATGATACCCTGGTTGCTATGGGACGGCCCTTTACCTCGAACCCGGATTTGCCTTTCAAGGTCAAGGCGGGTATTCCCCTGAGGGCCTATGAGAGGGAGAAGTTCTACCTGGTTAAGGATCCTAAGGGATACACTGATTATGAGTTTAGCGAGGAGTTCATCAAGTCTGTGCAGGTTGCTGCTTGATTTCTATTTTCTTCCTTGTTTTTGATGTTTACTTGGATTGCATTGCATTGCGTTGCATTGCATTATCAGGCGTTTTGGGCTAGTATAGAAGGCATTGACTATAGATGAGATTGTACATACATAATCTATCATTGGATATAAAACATTTATTCATCTTTGATCATGATTGGGTTTTGCTTTCGATAGAAACTGCAATAGATGTGTCCATTATCTATGGTCATAGGCCAGTGACCCAGTTTGCATCATAATGCAATTAAGCAGAAGATGAAGTACTTGCTTGCATGATGTTGTCTTGTAAAGAAGCGCCGAAGGTCTACCATGCAGTTGAATCATCGATAGATGTGTCCTGCTATACTCTGGGCACTATAACAGAATATATGGAGTTGTCGGAAAGAGCCCGAGTGGAAGCTTCAGCTCTCACAAATTTTCCGAAGATTCTCATAGCTCAACGAGGAAGTACCTAACCATGAGTATTGATCTGGAGTAGTGTACTCAAAAAGCTTGTTTTCTTTAGTCAGATAATATCTGCGACTGATTGCAGGATGCGTTATCTACCCAGTATGAGCTCTAATGTAAACCAAGAGATCTCACCGAATCGACTCATTTGTACTCGTCTAGTACCCGAAGGAAGCATGCTAGCATTGAGCCTCGAGAAAATATGCTCGATAAACAAATTGTCGAACTCAACCATGGCATTTATTGAAGCTAAGATGGGATGGTGTGTGAGGGTTGTCGGTGAACAACCAGGACGAGGGAGGAAAGCTTCTGCAAGTCAAACTATAGTCAAATCACCCATAGCATGGGTTGATTTTCCCCCTGGTCACCGGGACAAGAATGTACTCCGTAGAATGGGAAAGCGGAAGCCGGCGGATGGCGACATAATCCAGTGATGGTGAAAAGCCGCTCCACACGGGAAAAAGTTGGCACGATCACCAGGATTTTGGTGTGAAAATAGCCTCGCGCAGTAGATAGTGCATATCTACTCCGTACTCCGGAGTACTGTGTAAAAAAGATTTGAGATTGGGTCATGCATCTAGTATCCAGTAGTTCTTGGGACTAAAGTATGCATGTAGATCGGGAAACCCCTATCCATTGAAATGCATCATGCTGGTCTATCATTGCGCAACCCCCACCTGATCGTCTTATCTCAGGAAGATTTCTTCATTTGAAGTTCAAAGTTTCATGAACCATTCCTGTTGTTTATTCTTTTTGTTGGTGGTGGTGTTGGTGGGAATCTAGTTGATTCTAGCGTTGTGGAGAAGTGTAGATCTCCAGCGAAAGAGCGGTCAGACATCACTTTTTCTGTTGACTCTGGGTTTATTACAGAGTAGAATTGACACGATTCAAATCCCGATGGTATCCCTCACTCATGTGATCCCACTAGATACTTACTCCGGATGAAATAGTGTGGTCTAAATATTGAGCTCGTTCGATGTGATAGCAGGTTGCATCAACATCAAGGTTTCCCTATTGTTGATCATGACACCATCCCGGGGGTCTTAAGGTTGTTTTACCTTAATTCCCAAGAGTTTACTCCATACCTTACCGCCTTTGGTCGCTCTGATCAGTTGTGAGTGAAGAAAAGTCAGTAATTACTAATGAGTTCTCGTCGAACCATCAAACAATCCCACATCGCCACCAAGAAACAATGATATCACGCAACCCACCCCCCAACCATCACCCACGCGGGGTCCCGACTCCATCCAGAAGAGAACGAACAGAAACCCTGACTCACGTAGTGGGGACCTAAGATTCTTGGAATCCTTGGCTGAGCTCTTCGCCTCCGGTATTTCCTTTCACCTAGTCAATTTTTCGGCTCCTGAGAACATTGGTTTTCCGCTCCGCCGAACCGAAAGGATTTCCTTCGTTTCCTTTTTCTTGGAACCGGGGAGATTCTGAAATATGTTTGGATGGTACCATTGAACACCTTTTGGAGGGTCCGGAGGTCCAAATATTATGGCCCCAGATTGGCGTCCCCAACGTCAGACCGGGGTTCAGTGGTTCTCGTCGAATCATAGATAGAATTATTCTGATCCGATGACCCTGCCCCGGACTCGGCTGCAGAGAGAGAGAGAGAGAGAGAGAGAGAGAACTTGGTACTGGGTCCCTGGGCGGAGCCACGTGGTGAATCCAAGGTTTACGATTCTGATAATGCTCTTCCTTATTTTGTTAGTTTGTAATCTACTTCGGTCCATTTGTTTGTACTTAGTAAGTACCTTGGGAAGTATACTATTGGTATACGGACAGCTGTCGATCGCGCCCATCCCGTGACGGACAGAGATGCATCCATTGGTCTTTTTTTGACAAGACCCAAGAAAATGCATGACGACGTGTAGTCCAAGCTCTCAGGCTATTGAGCGCTTGGGCACCAACGACCTAAACATTTGTCTGTTGGGGACTTGAATGGAATTGCCGTCTTGTCAGGTTGGGCAAACTCTACTCTGATGTTTCAGCGATGTAGCACAAAGTATGGAGTAGATGTCGAGGGCCTTCCTTAATTCCTCCAAATGCAAAATGAACATGAGTATAGAGATAGGTATGCGATACTTGACCGATTCCTTGAAGGATGTGACACTTTCCACGTGGAGTACACTTTTGCTTGTGGGGTTCGATCGTGCACTCAACCATGGATCGAAGGGTCCCGGAGCAATGGAGGACTGAAGTAATAACCTAGGTTAAGGTTGTTGGGTATACCTACACAGTAGTATGTCGAAGAACAGTGAACATGATGTTTTAGGAAGTAGTCTAGGGAAATCTCGTATGCAGGGTCGTTTTGGTATCATCTCTGGATGGACCAACTCCACAATCTCTCCAGTCCTCCTCCAGACCCGTAGGATATACGCCAAGCGTGTTTTGGTGTTCTTTGTGACAGATTGGCGCCAAGGGTGGTACATGGATACATACATAGGTACATACATAGACTTTGCGGGGAAGAACCTTGTATGATTGCCTGATAATTGATGGCTTCTATAGGGTTGGTTTACTATGTTTAGGTACGGAGTATAGTATGCACCATTCTTTGATTCTTTGACTGGCTGTCGGTCATTTCCATGCATACAGTCCATCCTTACAGACACGGGTCCCTTGGTAAAACGAAGAGCCTAGATCATGGAGGGGTACTGAACTTCGGCCCGTTAATGCGGGCGATATGAATCGGCATAAGATACGAAATTTGCTCCCTTGCTAATATGGATTGCATAACATTAATTAATATAACCATAATATTAGGGTACAGGACCTCAATCATTGGTAATCCTGTTACTAATTAGTTTAATCATTAAACCACGCATCTGTTGGATCACCCTCGGCCAATGGGATTCGCGTGGGAGCAGCTATGTATGCAGCTTAATTAGTAGCCCCCAATAATTTAGTATGGCTTGCAGCAGGGGCTGAACCGAAGGTTCACCATCATTTATTTTTGCCAAGGAAAGCCCTTGGCCTAGCCTATCCGGCCTGGTATGATAAATTTTTTTTCCCCCCCCCCTCCGTGATGGTGGTTTGTAATTCATTTTGCCAAGTATGAATTATTGACCGGATTACGGAGAACTCCTTGGGTATAGGCGCTATTTACAATAAACCAGTTGATTGCAGCTGTGCGGATATATCCGACCAGGATCAATTTGAGAGCCGTACTCCGTACCTCTCTTATTGCTTGTCAAGATTTCAATTGGTGGAGGAAATAGATGACCCAAATCGATTGTGCATATGTTGTCAATGTCAACAAGGTGCCCTAGGAAACAAACATCATATCACTTGCAGATCCAAACCATCTATTCCTGAACTCTCTGAAGTTGTATGAACGACTTTTTGCTATATAGTACGTGGCCAGAGGTTGTTGGATTACCGAGCCGCGTTTCGCTCTAGGGAGATCTGCTGGTGTTCCCCTAACGAAGTACCTGGTCAGAATCCTGACTCCATTGAGTCACCTGAGAAGTGGTGATAAGCAACTCCTTATTTCGGTCGGGCAGAGCCGTCCATATTATATGCTCCTTGTGCTGGTCATTATCATCGTTCAGGGATGAATTTAATGATGATAATCCGTAGGTGATGGGTCCCGCCTTGACATCTGAGCTTGTTCATACGCCAGCAATGAGGCTGTGAGTGCTGGAACGGAGGAAAAGGGAGCACAGCGGAGCTCCGGAGTGTAAACAGTCAGCTTCCGCGGCAAAAACGGTCAGAAGTCAAATCAACACCAAGTGGGTTAAGTTCGATCATTTACCGTGACGGGGTTGCGAACGAAACAGCCTACCAACCTAAGTTACTTTAGCGCGCATGGGTCGCAAGCTATAGAGACCAACCCGCCAGTGTTTTCCTCGCCGGTCAAGTCCGTGGGTCGAGATCACTCGGGTGAATCATTGGTGCGTAATCCGCCACCGAGTACGGGTATTCTAAAAAAACACAATGGATGACTTCCTGGAGCTTTTCTCGGTTTAGTTTGGCTCTGTGCTGATCAGTGTTGTTGGGGGACAGAAGGTTTGGCCTTTTTCTTTTTCTTTTTCTTTTTTCTCCCTCATCGCATCATGCATCATGCCAGTAGTAAATATCCCGGCCGATCAACGGAAGAGAGGGAGCGAGTTATCGTGAGAGAAAATGACACAGCAGAACCATAACATACTGCTGCTTAGAGTGTTTTTGGAAAGAAAAATAAAAAATAAAAATAAAAATAAAAATAAAAATAAAGACAAAAAGTAATAAGAAAGAATTCTTCCGCAATGACTTTCAATCCTCTGTGGGCCATACATATAAGAATGGTGCGCGCAGGTCCTCCAGGCTCTAGCGCTTATTGATGCTCCATATGAACCCATATTAATCGTCAGCTTGCCCATGATAGTCAAATGGTGACACCCACGACGCCTCATATCAAGCTTTCCGTCTACAGTGAGTCGCATTTGCCAAATGGATGGCCCACAGACGATGTGCACGAGAGTTGGAGCATGTCTGGCATGAAGGGGTCCACTGTTGATGGTCTCTGAATTTAGCCCCTAGTCTACACGAGAAAATTACTAGCCTGGAATAGTTTAGGCACAGGTCAATCGTAACAACTCCTTGCGTGGGTTGTTTCAGTATGTGGTAGGATTACCGTTCCATGTCGAGTCACTGTTGATGCTACATCTCGATGAGAACCATACTCTGCAGTCATATCGAAAGAGTTGCGCTGGATGAGGTAGAATGAAAACGGACGATGGGGACTAGAGTGTCAGGGCTGGACCCGTGTATGAGCATTACCAGACCGTTTGGAACCTGGACCTTTCTGCTTTATGTAACACATTCATGTACCTTATGGAACTATGTTAATTACGGTAAGAGTAAATACTACCTCAGCTTCCTAGTTGGCTCCATACCTATCCAGCCTTTTTAACTCCATCCTTCTGACCATTAAGCACCTCGATCTGGTACTGTACCTTAGCAACCGAGGTGATATGGTGTAACCTTTGTGTTAAGATGTAAAAAAGAGAAAAAGAAAAGGGAGGAAAAGAAACCGTAGTATTTGAAAGTCGAGTACACACATCTACTCATCTACTTAGGTTATTGATCCTTACAGGACCCAATAAGAACCGTCTTTTGTCTCGGGTCTCAGGATCCTTTGATTGGTGCTTTTTCCCCAGATGCACATTCCATAATTGAAAAGCTCGCTGAGAGGGTTAGAAAAAACTAAAATGAAATTGAAAATAAAAATAAAAGAAACCCAACCGAAAGTACTCTCCGCTAAGAGTCTCCACTTCCGTACCCCGGGGTCTTGGAAAGTCGGGCCATGCAATGAAAATTGCTGGATGGGAGAAAGTTCCTTTCACCCTTGGACCAACCATACCGTTTCCCCATGTCTTTGTATTTTTTTATTTTTTCATTTTCGCTTTCCCCTCCCCAAAATTTTTTTTCCAGATTGATACTGTAGTTGGGTTGGTGTTTCTCCCCCGCTTTGGCTTTTCTGCATAAATTGGAGAGGAAAAAGCTAGGAATAATTAGCCCCCGGACAGCCGATTCTATTTACCGTATCCTCGACCTTCTCCATTTAAGACTAGACATATCCCTTCTTCCTCGAGTTTAGTGTATCTTCCGTTCGGTGGATTCGCGCAAATCGTCCGTCCTCGACTTTGACACGAACTAAATTCCCAGCTCCGTTGCTCCACTCACTGTGACCCTCAATCCATCCGAGGGAAACTTGGAGAGAGAGAGAGAAATTAGCCCAGCGAGAGAGAAAAAAAAA
>NW_022475788.1:0-8261 GCF_009193585.1 Aspergillus caelatus
CACCCGCCCACAAGAATCACTATCCCTCCCCACCAGGCACCAGAATATCATCCCCTTTCTCCAATCAAAACACCCACACCCCATATATATAAGAGTAAAACATAAAAGAGACCCTCCCCATCATCCCATATCCCCCTTCTAAACAAAGCCATCCATCCCAAACCCAGTTCCCCCAAACCAAACAAGAAAACAAGAAACACTCTCTCAGAAAACAGACAAAAAAAAGAAACCCATCTCCCAAAGAGAGAAATAGAGAGAGAAAGAAAGAAAGAAAGAGAGAAAGAAAGAAAGAAAGAAAGAAAGAAAGAAAGAAAATGCCCCCAAAACCCAGAAAAGAAAAGGAAAAAGAAAAACAAACCCAAGAAGAACCCCTCCTCCCACCCTGCGAATTCACAACCCCCTGTCCAGCAGCAACAGACGACGATAGTAAAACCAACAATCCACGCCGAAAAGTCATCTCGCATATATTCGGCCGCAATAAGTACGCCACGAAGCGGTTCCCGGACCATGTGTGGGTGCATTACTGTCGACAACATTACCAGCGGGCGCGGTATCGGGTCGAGTGGCCGGTTACGCAGTGTGAGTTGTTGATGGTTGTTCTGGGGAGGATGGAGAGGTGGGGTGGTGTTTTGGGGTGGGAGGTTGTGTTGAGGAAGAGGGAGGTGGAGAGGTTGAAAGTGGTGGAGGATGGAGGGGAGGTTACATCTACATCTACTTCTTATACTACTGCCACGACTGAGTGTGATCTTACCACGCTCTCGTCGGGGTCGGGCTCGTCGTCTGCCTTTGCTGGGCTTGCCCCTGTCGGTGATGGTGCGCGGGTACAGGGCGAATGTGGCAGACGCAGGAAACCGACTATTGTGGCTTCGCCTGTGCCGGGTTGGCTTCTGGGGGAGGTTGGGCGGGATAAGTCTTTTGCGGATTTGAGGGACCTTGTTCGTCGGGTGCGTGGGGAGATGGATTCTCTGCGCGGACAGGGTGTGCCGGCTCGTCGGATTGTGTTTCCGGATATTGAGCTTTTGCCGACGTTTCAGCCTTGGGTTTTGGCTCCGGCGAAGAAGAGACAAAGGTGTGGGAGGAGGGATGCAGGTAGAGGGAAGAAGGGTGGGAATGGGAAGAAGGGTTCTAGGGTTAATGGGAAGGGGATGTGAACGTTCACGAGGTAAATTGATTGAATTTCATTTCTTTCTTTCATTTCGGCGTTGAGATGGATTGAAACAACTAGTCGAGTTGCATTCCTGTTATTCGGTCAGTTCTGGACAGTTTGATATTGAAGTCAGTCGGTATCATTCAATGGACAGAAACTCACGTGTCATAAACATTACTCGTAGACATCTAGTCTGTATGTACATTCAAAAAAGAACGAAAAACCACCAAGCTAAACAGAATGTCGAAGCAGGGAAAAGAAAGAAAGCGGCATAAAAACGCAGAACCGCAAATCACAAATGCACCGCCGTAAACGTATATCGAATCGTACCACCGTTGACATATCGTCTCCATAAGAGTTGAATTAAGAATGGTCGGGGATCAACTCATAGCCACCTTCTGACGGCAGTACGCGACCGGCAACAATAAGGGCAGCCGCACAGAGCAAGCTGACACACCAGCTAATGGTACAATAAATCCAGGATTCATCCAGTCTCCAGCCGGGGAAAAACCGCGGGTCATGGTCGTACAAATAGGCCTGAAGCAGAGATATTTAGCACGAATTATATTTCTAAGCCAGCCAGGTTGATCAAAACGTACCACAATCGACATGCTCGCCGCCTGAACAACGACCGATAACACGATCAACAAACTGAGAACCTTCCACCCGGATTCCCGCAATCGCTTCCCACCGGTTAATATGATCAAGTATGCGACGATACTCATGCCCTCCAAAACGACGGCAAAGGACATAAGAAAGCCCACAGAGCGCCACATGGAACAGAAATAGCGGCCCCGGCCACTGCAATCGTCCTGCTGGGGGAAACTAACGCAGGCATCGGTGACTGAGGAACAGCGCCGATGGAGGCCGTATGAATACCAGATCTAGATCGATGGAAGGGTTAGTACGCATGCTGATCGAGACATGAAAACAGCAAATAAAACTACAAGAGATTCCGCACCTGATCGTTGGAATAGCTGATCCATTTTGGGACGACAATGGAGGATACGGTTAAGCCGAATGCTGCCTTCCCCGTCAGTCTGTCGTCATACTCGTTTGCCAAGTTACGATTGCGACGGGCGCACTTACAAGCTAGAAAGACAATTAACGATGATGTGTAGACAATGGTTTTCGTTAGAAAGCCTGTGTAGTTTCGATCTTCGCCGCGTGGTACCAGATGGAAATCCATCGTGGGGGTAGTGGTAGTGGTAGTAGTAGTAGTATATATATTTATATGAAATGACGACAGAGGGAGGAGTAAATGTTGAGCGATCGCGACGACCGGCCGATCGGGGAGATTAAATGACAGGTCTCGAGGATGGATTACGGGGATTTTGATCCACTAAGGAAAGGCAGAGATCTTCCAGCCCGAGAGATAAAGGTTTGTACTGTTAGTGGAATAAATTTAATGTGTCATGGAAGGAGAGAAGAAGAGAAAGGGAGAAGAAGTGCGAGCGAGAGCGATTAAGTTGGGTTTCATGCCTGAGGTTTCCCACCCGGCCAGGTGATAAAAAAACGACGACGGGTGCGGAGCTCCAGCTTTATTCTTGGTGGAGCTTTTCTCCTCAATTCAATGGGACAATATTTTTACACTTTAGAACTCTAAATTTGATTTTAGAGACCTTCAGTATTCAACAACAATTAATTCACGAGAAGAGAGGAGGAGGAATTAAAGAAAAAAAAAAAAAAAAACAGAGAGAGAGAATCGTAAGACTTTTTTTGTTTGGAATGATAGAAAAACAAGGAAATGTATGTATGAGAGCCTTAGAAACAGGTGACTCGGACGATCCTCGCGGGCTGTACAGTACAGAGCGTACATACATTCATACTACCATACCACTTGATGTAGTAGTATGATTGTATGATTGTATGTATGTATATGTACTGTACTGTTCACCCCACCTGAAAGGGACTCACCTCCCTCAAATCCACCGTACAATCACATATAACAGACGAAGTATCCGAGAGATGTTTTCTTTTTATACGTGATCATTTGAGTTCTTCCAAGACTGATGATAACGGGAGGTTGGTTCTGATACGGAGGATTGCATACGAAAAATGCCTCAGGATCGGTCCAAGCGTCTCCCACCCCCCCCCCTCCCGCCGCGCGCTTTGGGCGGTGAGAGATTAACTCTAATTCCTTAGTCCACATCGACTAGTCTGTCATATCACCCAAGCTCTGGCCAGCAATGGCTCAGAGAAAAGTCGTGCTAAAGCAAGTCATTCTGTCACGCGAAAATACTTGTCCAACTATGTAGTTTGTACTAGATTGTATTCATCTTCTACTCATAATGTACATGAATGGGTAAAGACCCAGGCGCGTTGACGTCACGTTACATACATGGGGTGTTACATTGTGAGACTCGGTCCTCAGTACTACTATAGGGTTACGAACAATGTCGAGGCAGTCAGTCATGAACGAGATGCGCGGATTCATTCCGATGGGAGACGGTGTACGCCCTCCCGGGTTATCTAGCGGCGACTACTAATTATGTAGTGACTTCAAAAGTAATGGTAGAGAAAGAAAGCGAAGAGAAAAGCCCGCAGGAACAAAGAGGACAAAGATACACAACAGTAATCTACAGTCAATAGCAACCTGCAAATCCAGCTGCAAAATAGTGGTAGAAACTTGATCATGGTACTTATACAACGAACATGGCAATGCAACACCCACCAGGGACAAATGTGACAGAGAGTTCAAATCAATTCATTTCATAAGAGACATAGGGAAATAGGAAGGGCAAAAAAAAAGAAAATTAAGGGCAAGCGACTGGGGAGGAACGCCAAACCTGCCATGCAATTCGTTGCGCCAGTACCTCACTCCTCGCGACCCCGCTGGATCATCGCACGGAAGTCATCATTGCTCTTTTTCGGCTTCCCTCCTTCCGCGGAGGGTGCGCTGTCGGTCGTCATCATTGTCGTCGTCGTCATCGTTTTCTCTCCGTTGTGCTCTCCATGAGGGACGGCGCGTTTCACCCCGAGACCCCCTCGCCGGCCACCCCGCGAACCGGGCTGTGGTGGTCGCTTGATCGGCCCCGTGGGCTGGAGGAATGCCCCTTGCTTCTCCTTCGGTTTGCTGGATGGTTGTGTGCGACCGTCCTTATTCTCGGCGGACTGTTTCAGCATCTCTGGTACTGTGCCCACATGCAATTTGCGCCCGGGCGCTATCTCCTGACCCTCGAGCTCCAAAGAAGCCCGACCGGCATGATTAACATCGGCAAACTCCACAATGGCCCCCTGGTGATCGGGCCGTAAGACAACCTTGATCAGTTTGCCGTAGGGCTCCACAAGGGCCCGGATGCGCGCGTCGTTCACCGTGTCGGGAATATTCATCAGTCCCAAGCTACGCGCAGCCCGTTCTCCGCTAGCAGTGTCCGCATCCGCTGATGCTTTACTCCCGTTTACTTCGGCTGCAGGGGATTGAGATTTCCCGACATGAGACACGATGGTGGTCGCGCTTCGCTTAGTGCTCTGGGGAGCGGAAATCTTCACGTGGAGGGTTCGCGAGCGATACTCTTGCCCGTCCATAGCAACAGCGGCAGTGGCTTCCTCTTTATTTGAAAAAACAACATAACCAAAGCCCTTGCTGCCACCGTCGACCTTCCTAGGCAGGCGGACCAACTCTACGGTCCCATACTTCGAGAAGAGCTCCTGGACATCACGCTCACTGGCCTTGAAGTCTACATTCGACACGTGGATCTCCCGTCCTTCATATATAGGACCATGACGGTCTTGTTTCCGAGAAGGATCCGAGATCTTGGCCGTTAGCGTTAGACCTTTACCAACCGTAGTCCCATCCAACTTGGTGGCGCTATGCGCTGCCTCTGCGGTCTTGAATTGCACGTAACAGAAACGTCGGTGCGTATTATATTTGAGCGATGGGAAGCGAACATCGATGATCTCGCCACACTGCTAAATGTCAGTGACGCTATGTCGCTAAGGGATGGTAAAGAGGGATGGAAACAAACTCACCTCACGGAACAGGTCACGAATGTAGTTTTCATCTGCCTCCGGAGGAAAATTGGTGACGAACAATGTCGAACAGGTCCCAATCTGCACTTCGATGGTACTATCATCCAGTGATTTCTGATCGCGTGTTTGCGCAACAAGGGCTTCGTCCCTTGTATTAAACTCGATGACCGCAACCTCCGAGTTCCCGTCGCCCGGAAACATCTTGACGCTGTTTATCGTACCACACTGCCATGCTACCAATTAGTTGTAAGTTTACCAGATGGGCGATCAACAAGAACAACGTACATGACGGAAAAATTGTCGAACTTTATGTTCGGTAATCTGACGGGGTAGGTTTTTCACCACAACTGTCGCGTTTTCACGGTCTCTCCGAAGGGCCGCTGGCTCTGCTTCCGCAGCCAATGTTTCCTCTTCTCCGCGAGCCTTTTTAGCAGGCAACCCATTTACATTAGCTTCCTCCTCCTCCCGTTTCCTCTTTTCAGGGTGCGTCGCTTGTTCGGATGATGCGGCTTGCTGTGCGTGCTGCGCGGCCAGTTCTCGCGCGTCACGTTCTCGCCGGGCCCTGACTGCCCGCATTGCCTTCCTCGTTTCCAAAATGGCCAGCTGTAATTCATCAGAGTCCTCATAATCCTCACAATGTGCGATATAGGTTTGCATGATTTTCTCGGGCCAATCCAGGTCCGTCCGCTTGATAGCTTGTTTCAATACGGCGGTGGCAAAGCTGGGGTTAGGGGTCCGGCGCGCGGCATCAACGGTGGCTTCACCTTGCACGAATTTGCTCCATGAGATCAATTCCCATTCGTAGTACGTGAGCCAGAACTCGTAGCTGTTGCCTCGTCGACCCATCAGACCCTTGAAAGTTTCCCGTGCACTATCCCAACTGCCACTTTCACTGAGATAACGAATGTAGATGCGCTCTAGGCGAAACAAGGGATCGCCCTGGTAGGACCGACCGTACTTCTTCTCACCCAGCTCTTGAACACTTTCGATGGCAGAACGGATGCCAACTTCTGCGACGTCGAGATCTTCATCGGTGGAGTCCGACATGAAAGCTCTCCGACGAAGGTAGCTGCACCATGCCGTATGCACCTTGAGAACTTCCTCCATGCCAGCTACATCAAGGAGACCAGTGCTGGTGGCTTTGTGTTTGATGTCGGCAATCTTGGAGAAGGACTGACCCTCCCGTTCTGAGCTGAGTAAGTACTGAGACCAAAGAGTACCGGAGCACGGACAGTGCCGAGTTGCCCGTTCCAGGGTAGAAATCGTCGTGGTGTTCGTATTACCATGCATGGATTCATCGATGAGGAACATGACAAAGTCCTCCCACATGCTGGCGTCGGTTGGGAATCGAAGCACTGCACGCTGGTAGACAGCGTTGACCAACTCAAAGTTGGCATGGCGGTTGCGATGATTATTGCTGACTTCCCACTCAATGTATTCCGTGTAGATGGTCCACTCCTGTGTGAGGTCGCCCGACTCGGTGGCATTACGGAGTCGGATTTCAAACTCTTCGCGAGCGGAGTATTGTTCTTTGCAAGCCGTTGCATATCGGCCTGCAGTGTCTGCCATGATGGTTTCGTAATTTGCGTTGTAATAGGTGGAGACAAAACCCGAGAACGTCTGGAAAGTCTGATCCCAGGTGGCATGAGGGGTTTGCAGTCTGATGTCGAATAAGTTCCGCACATGGCTAATCTTCTCCTGACTTGGGTTTCGAGTGATGTCCTGCATCTGCAGGTCGAGCAGTCGATCCCAGACCAGATGGCTATCGGGCGTCCTCCATCGAGTCGCTTCGGCACCCCTCTGCCAAACATCCAAAACCGACTGCCAGGAGAAGACCTCGCGACCGATCGCGCGATCCTCTTCCGTCCACTGGTGTTGACCACCCTCACCGTGCGCAGAATTATAGAGATAAAGAACCCATTCCCCGTAGATACTCCAAAGCTTTGTACTGCCGTACTCTTCCTCCACTGACCGCTGGCAGAACTCCATCACTGCAATGCGCTCATCCACGGTTTGTGCGAGCATGCTTTCATCTTGTATCCATTCGGCCCAGAGGTCTTCCCCCAACGCAAAGAGCTTGTCCATCTCTTCGCGAGCGGTCCGCATATCCTTGAGCAGATCATACTTCCGAGGGTCACCATGAATCTCGGGGTTGTTCGGTGGGTATACATGGTTAACGAATCCCGCATGGAGTAGCCGAACGAAGTTTACATGCGCGTCGTACGACTGAGGGTTTTCTTGAATTTGAGCAAAAAGCTCGGTTGCCAACCGCTGTGCATTCGGAACCAACGACGTTTCCATATAGTTTCTGCGGGCGGCCTCCCTGGGGCCATCTGACATGGCGATGTCGAATGACGATCGTGGCGTAGGTGTATTGTGGGCGACCGAACTGACATGGGGGTACATTGGCGAGGGAGAAAGCTGGCTCTCGTAGGATTCGGTGCTTCTAAGAAGTGGGGCATTCGAGCGCTGGGGTTGGTGATGCTGCATTGAAGCCAAATCGGCGAGTGTGTCCATTCCAGGGGTCGACGGCTGTCGGGGAGGAGGTAAGTCCGCCGCCGGAGGAGTCCCATTTCCACTACCCATGTTGGGACCAACTGTCGGGCTTATTGCTGGCGGCGACGGTTCTGAGACATGCGGCGGCGCGAAAACGTGCTGCGCGAGCGGGGATGAGGTCATGCCCTGTCTGGTTTGACCGGCGCGAGGATTGCGCAGAGGTCTTGGGGGTGGTCCTGTGGAGGGGATGGATGTGTTACTGACAGATGTTGGGGCCGCCGCGGGCGAAGACCGCCCCGATTGGGAATTAGACTCCTGCGGCGAGAGGAGTGAATTGATGTCCATCATTGAAGCTGAGATGGATTTGAAGACGGGTAAGAAGAATCAGTTGCTTCTGAGGCTCTGGGGAAAGTGGGACCCAGAAACTGACAAAAAGAGAAGTCACCAAATCAAAGAACAATCTTCAGTCGCCTCATCAACGAGTCCATTCCTGCCCCGGCCACAGCCTGTCTAGACTCTGGAACCGGGTAGTCACAATTTCTTTCTTCCGAAGGGGGGTGGTAAGCTCAAACCACGATAGGTTGCGCAAAACAAAAAGTAGCGAAGAATAGATTGAGAATGAAAGGGAAGTGAAAAAAGAAAAAAA
>NW_022475789.1:0-8256 GCF_009193585.1 Aspergillus caelatus
TCGCTTCCGAATGCCATATACGCTCTGTGTGCTCCGGCTGCTTCTGGAGCTGGTTCTGCTAGAGGCCCTGCTTGGGGCCCTGCTAGATTCGCTGTAGCTTATCTGTCCCAGATCTATGGGTATATCTAGGGTCCTAGGGCCCCCTCGATATATCGGTGTTGGTGATGGTGGTGACGGTGGTGGTGGTATCCCGCTCGGGGGTGCCCATCTCGACGCGTTCGGTAGACCACCACCATGGGGGTTTGGGGCCTCCATAGCGGTTCCTGAGGCCTCAGGGGGCCTTTCTCGATCGATTGACGCGTTAAAATGACGTGTTTAGATTGGGTGTTGATTTTGATGTTCCCCCGAATTGATTTGTAATCATAGTATTTTCTTCTCTATTATTATATATTTATTATATTCTTAGTATTATTACTCTATAAACTGAATAGAAACTAAATAGAAAATAAAAAATTAATACAAAGTATCAGAAAGCTAATAAAAAATAATAGAAAATTAATAGAAAATTAATAAAAAGTTAATAGTATTATAAATAGAATACTAATAGTATTTATACTAAATACTATTATAATTATAAGAAACTACTGCAATAAATTATTATATTTATATAGCTAAAAATAGAAGATCTTGATAAGGTTATACAATAATAGTCCCCTGGAATAAAGATTGCTTAGGACTATAGAGAATTATAGTACAGTTCTCAGCAATATAAGAAAAGACCAAAGACCGCAAGGTCCGGTACCAGCCCTAAATATTAGGACCGGGACCGCACCATCCCTAGGCCTACTAGAAAGAATAAGATAGTAGAAATATAAGATAAAGCCGAGATTGGAATATAAGATAAAAATAGAAAAAAGAAATAGTAGAGTAAAAGTAATAGTAAAAATAATAGTAAATAATAGAGAAAAGTAACAGTATAAATAAAAAACAGAGGAGATTAGAAAAAGAAATAATAGAGTAAATAAGAAATATAAATAAAATAAAAAAAAATAATAGTAAATAATATAAATAAAATAAAAAAAATAATAGTAAATAATATAAATAAAATTAAATAAATAGTAAAATTATTACTCTATTAGAAATTCTATTTTAAATTCTTTAATTAGATTTTTTATATTTAATATTTAACTGAGAAGATACTATCTATTATATTTATTATTAAATTTTATTTACTTGACTAGATATTTAGCTATAGTTATTTTTTTATTCTTTATTTAATTATATATATTCTTCTATTAAGTAACTTCTTAATTTTCTAATCTATATTACTATTTTACTTTTACTGAGTAATAGCTAGATTATATCTAAACAGATTTTTATTAGAAGAATATAATTTAAGATATATAACTAAAATGATTATATAATTATATCTACACTATAGAGCTACTACAAGTAGGACTACCTTACTGTAGTCCTTGCTAATCAGTAGAGACATTCTATATTCAACACTATAGGTTAAACCCTATACTGCTCGGCTACTGTATATATAAAAGAAAGATAGCAATCTCTATCTTATATAAAAGTCAGATAACTCTTTACTTTTTATAGTATTCTGCTATTTTTAATTATATCTGATAGTATATCTAAACTCGGAGACAGATTTTTTTCTGTTAAAAATAGCTTTATAATACTCAGTTAGAGTCTATAGATTATAGTAAAATATAATAGATTTTAAAGAGTTAAATAATATAATTAGTTAAGCTATCTATAAAAAGTAATATATAACTGAGAAAAGAGATCTCTATTAATTAAATAATTTAATAAAAAATAATAAAATTTACTATATCTAAAAATTCTAAAAAAATAATTAAATAATAATAGTAATCTCTATAATCACTAAATCTTCTATAGCTACTTAAGTAGATAAAAGAAACTATTAGTAATAAAATAGCTATAGTAATTTTTAAAATATTATAGATATTAATAAAAAAATAAATAAAATAAATAAAATCTATAAAATAATAAATATAAGTTATAGAAGTTATAGTATAATAAATAATTATATTTACAATATAGTAAATAGTAGAAAAAATAGTTTAATAAATTATAAATAAATTTAAATAATATATAGTAATATATAGATTATACTAACTATAGTTCTATAATTTTCTCTATTAATAAATATCTCTAATAGTACTACTCTAACTATAACTATAGAAAGACTATATTAATAGATAAAATAGTAATAATAATAAATAAATATCTCTATTAGAAAATCTCTAATCTTAAATAAATTTCTAAATATAATAGTTATTTTAAGAATAATACTATAGATAAATACCTATAATAAGTAGACTAATACTTTAAAAATAAATAAAGTCTTATATAGAAAGAAGTTACTAAGATAAAAAAAATAATTATTATTAAATAAAATTTACCAGAGCTATATAAAAATACTAATAAATAAAAAATAATATATTATATTAAAAAAAAATTATTCTATTATTATTTCTAAATAGTTAAAGAAATAAGTCTATACTAATTTTAGTAAAAATTATAGAATAACTAAATATTAGAAAATCTACAATAATTACTATTAAGAAATAAAATTAGTATAGATATAAATTAATATTTATACTAATAAAGTAATTTATATTATAATTAAAAGTAGCGGGTACTATAAGAAGTAAAAAGTTACCTGACTCCTACATAAGATATAGGTTGCTATATTCTTTATATACACACAGTAGTTGAGCAGTATAGGGTTTAGCCTATAGTATAGAATACAGAATATCTCTACTAATCAGCGAGAACTACTGTAAGATAGTTCTTCTTATAGTAGCTCTATAGTATAGCTACAATTATATTCTTCTCTACTTAGTAATAAAATATTCCTAAATTTATTAATTCTCGTAAGATAATACTATCTATAGATAGAATTATATAATATTATTATTTATATAGTAAAATAGTTTTATATTTATCTATTTTAGTATATACATTTCAGTATCTATTTATAGAGTATATTATTCTGTAGATAGTATTATAATATAGAATAGACTATAGAGATATTATATTATCTATAGACTATTATTATTAATAGTAATATTATTAAAATATCTATTATTAGAATCTATAAATAGTTTCTATAACTATTTATAAATTATCTTTTTATTTTTTCTTCTATCTTTTTTTATTAGTATACCTATAGTTAGTTGACTCTATATTTTATATCTATTTCTTTTATATTAAGACTTATTTTTCTTTACTTTACTACTGTCTTGAGTAAGATCTTATTAATTATCTAGTAATAGTTTTTATTTTTAATATATTAATAATTAATATTAAGAGTAAGAGATCTATATAGTCTATAGTTTATATTAATATTAACTATTCTCTAGAGAAGTTTATTATCTCTATTAAAATTTAATATAAGAATATTATTATATATTTAAAAAAAAGTAAATCTCTTTCTCTTTTCTATAATAATAGTTAATAGATATAGAGCTGGAGACTCTTTTTACTATAGATAAAATAACTATTTATATTTTTAGTCTAATCTATAGTAGTATCTTAGACTAGAATAATTATATAATTAAATTAAATAATAAAAATAATAAAAATATCTATATTTTTTATTAATATAGTTTTATAGTGTCTACTCTATATAGAAAATATATAAAAAATAGCTATATATATTTAGAGTATATAGTCTTTTTTTAAATAGTATTACTCTATATAGTAGTATATATTTAAACTATATTACTACTAAGAAAAATAGTAAATATTCTATTTATAAAACTTTTAAAATTATAGATAGAAAATCTATTAACTCTAGAAATATTAGATATATATTACTACTCTTATTTATATTTTTACTAATAGTAATAGTAAAATTATTATTCAAAATAGATTTATTTTTATTTTTTTCTCTAAGTTTAAAACTCTATTTAAAGATAAGAATATAATTATAGAGTTTAATAAAATTAATAATAAATATTTTATAATTATTATCTCTATAGAGAAGTCTTCTATAGTTATTTTTAATATTAATTCTTTAGAGAATAATATTACTCTACTTTTAAAAGAAAATTATACTAGTAGTATTAATAATAATAATATAATTTTTATAATTACTTTTAAAAATTTTAGTTTTTTTTATAAAAGTTTTAATAAACTGTTAATCAGTTTTTATTTAAAATAGGGGTCTATATACTTATAATTATATTGATTTATTTCTTAAATTATTTAATTAATCATAGAATATTTCTTAGACTATATAAAGAAAATATTATTACTATAAAATAGTTTTATTACTATTACTTATTCTATAATTATTTTTAATAGAATAAATTTATTTATTAATATCTATTTTTCTCTAGTAAAGTATAACGTAATCAACCACCGAGCGACGAATGTTTACTGCGACTCCCACTATTTGAAGCTATTCAGCTGCCAACACCATTAAATTTAACTAACTAAATATATGAAATGATAGCTATTTACTAGGGCAATTCCGGATTGTATGACCCACTATCCTACAGCCACTGCAACGTTGCGGAGCTCGTCGTCGAGGTATAGAAGTAGACTGCTCAGATTGCTCACCAAGCTGCATATTAAGCTGCTGAACCCGATTGTGGCCCTCCTGTATAGATAAAAATAGATCATTACCTAGTTTAGCACGCCTTTTTGCTTTTTTCTTATATTTCCGCTCATTTTCAGCTCGTAAAGATTTAATTTCTTGCTATAAAAGAAGGTTGGTATGTATAGCCATTTGCGCAGCCTTTTCAAGATAATAAAGATGAGTAATAGGACTGCTAGAAAGCTTTTATTTCGCACTAAGACTGTTCTGTAGACTGCGTACTTTCTGGTCTAGCTGACGAGTACTCTGCGGAGTCTGAAATGCAGAGAAAATCGAGCTTTCTGTTGATGGTGGTGTTGGTGTACGTAGTTGAAAAGTAAGCTTAGAAAGAACGTGTTCTTGATTAAATGGCTTAAGCCCTGTTCCTGCGAATCCACTATAGATATTCGCTGAGGTAAATGCTTTAGCGCGTGTATCTGGATATAGAGATAGAAAGTTCTCTTTATCAATATAATTATTACCAGAGCGTATTCGCTCTTCAAGAAGCTTTCCGTACTCGCCTTTAAATGGTCTAAATACACCTATATCAAGCAGTTGAAGAAGCTGTGAAGCATGCGCAGGTATACAGAGACAAATGATTGCATTTAACTTGCAGAAATTATCAAATTCCGCAGTTAGATAACTATTATGGCTGTCAAGAATAAGCAACCGCTTAGCACCAGTTATATAGCGCTTAGAATATGGTTCAAAGATCTCTTGTAATCAGCGAAGGCCTATTTTATCTGTAGTCTAGCTATTCTGACTAGTTGTAATCTATCTATCAGTAAGCTTAGGTTCTTGAAACCAGGCAGCTTGCTGGTTGCTTGCTTTAAGTATAATAACTGGCGGTATATATACGCTTCTTGATCCAATTGCCTCAATAATTGTGACCTATTTACGATTGTCTTGAATAACTCTGCGTGGCCGCTCACTGTGCTTAACTGCAGTGATTACTTTAGAGCTAGAGCAGAGTCCTATTGCAAAACCAGTTTTATCAAAATTCTAGATATTATCTTTGTGTATACTGTGTTTTTGAATAGCCGCTTGTACAGTCTGAAACCAAGGTATTATAATCTTTGGATCTTCTTGTTTTGTGCGTTGGTATGTTATTTGTCTTGTATATTGTGTATGTATTTTAGGATAGCGTTTAATAAATTTATAAGGCTAATTGATCCCAATAGTTGCTGTCGGATTTTGAAGATGATTACGAAGTAAAATCTCCGCCATTCTATGTAAAAATTCAGGACGGATTGGAAATCTATGTTTATCTGTATCTAATAATCGCTGAAGAAGCGATTCTTCTTCAAATCCAGTTATTATATGACTATTGGCGCGTGTTTCTGCGCGTGATTTTCTTCCTTTGAGACAAGCGCGTAAGGTTGCTTCAGGTATGCTAAAAGTGTTTGCAGTCTTTAAAACTGATTGAATTTTTTTGTTTTTATAAGCTGAAATAGCCATTTGAATTCTATTTTCTTGTGATAAAGACATTTTTCAATAATAGTAATGTAAATTGACGCGTTGAAGATAGAAAGTAGTAGGGTGCGGCGAAAATTCGTCGCCCGGTGGTATTCGTCGCTCGGTGGTTGATTACGTTATCTATATTATATCTATCTCTATAAGTAATTTAGACTCTATAGCTCTTACTCTATTTATATAATTTTAAATTAATAATCTTTTTTTAATTTATTTAGTTTATAGTTGAATTTTTATTTTTAAAATATAATTATATTTTTATTTTACTATCTACTATAGAAACTAGTAGTTGTTACACCTAGAGATTTGTCCAAGGACTCTACAATCAGTTAGCTACCTTGGTTAGATCTAACTTACCTCGATAACTAGAATCCACTAGCGACCGACAATAATAGATAATTAAATAGATCCAATAATTATTTAATAATACTATTGAGTAATATCTATACAATAATAATAGATAGATAGATTAGACTAATTAAGTATATATACTTAATTATTAAATAATATAAATAAGTTAATAACAATACTAAAAATATATCTATAGTAAATATATAAATAAATATTTTTATATACTCTTAAGTCTTTTACTCCTATTATAATTCCTCCCAGAATAGAGAATAAAGTATATCTAATTATAGTATATAGTATTATATACTCCCGGTATACTCTCTCTATGATAGATTCTAGAGTAGATATTATATAATAGGACTAGTATCGGTCTTCTATTAACTATAAATTCTCTAAAATATTGTAGTCTTTCTATTTTACTAGATAGTATAGTTTTCTATTAATTTATTTATATTTTAGTTATTTTTTTTTAATTTTATATTCTATTTCTTTTTTTTTTAAGTTTAATATTTTTAGTAATTTTAGTATTTACTGATACAGGTTCTAATAATAAAATATAAAATACTAGATATATTCTATTTATTAAGTTTAGTAACTTTAGTTAATAATTAATATTACTAGTTTATTCTTTAATTTTAAATAATCTAATTTTCTAATAATTAAGTTTTGTACTTAGTTATTCTAATATTTCTATAGAGTAGAAATACTTTCTTTTTAAAAAAAAAATGATTTCTTTTTATAGTATTAATTATAATATATTACTGTACACTGGCTAAAGAATTTAATATTAAATAATAGTTAATTATATAGATTTTTTAATTCTTTAATTATTTTATTAATTTCTTCTATAATAGAATATTTATTTCTTAGTTCTTCTACTAACTTAGTATAGTAACTATAATTTATATAAAAGAGTATTACTTCTATTATCAAGTATTCTATATTATTATATATAAGCTGTACTATTAATACTAAATTTATCTAATTATTCTATTAGTAATTAATATAATACTATAGATATTATTTAATTATTAAATTTATTTTTTCTATTTAACTATTTCCCTGTAGATAATAAACTGTAGTTAACTTCTAATATATTCTTAGTAAGTCTATAAATAATTGTTAAAACTTTAATATAAATAACTTATTTTAATCTGGTATAATCTTTTTCAGTATTCTATAGTAAAAAAAAATATAGTTAATAAATAAATATAGAAAGTATATAATATTTAGTATTAATTTATTTAATACTAAATAGATATATTTAATAAGTTAGTCTATTATTACTATTATTGTATTCTATTTTTCTAACTCAGATAATAATTCTATAAAATTAATTATAATCTATTTTTAGAATTTTAATAGTGCTTCTGTTAATTATATAAGTCTATATAGTTTATATTTTATTAATTTATCTCTAATATATATTTTATATTCTAATATATTTTCTGACTTGTCTTACTATATTTAGAAAATAGTAATTTCTTATAATTTGTTCTAATATTTTTTTAACTTTAAAATATTCTTATATTAAATTATTATAGTATTTCTAAATAATTATATTCTATAGTTCTTAAAAAATCTGTATAAAATTTTAATAGTATATAATTCTATTTTTATTTTAATTAAATAGTTTATTTCTAAATTCTAGCTTTAATACTAATACTTTATCTTTTTTATTTATTTTTATAATAAGATAATAAATCGGGTTTTTAATTTCTATAGTTACTACTATAAATATATATTAATTATGTTTAATTAATTTATTCTTTTACTACTTTAATATTATAGATTTAATTTTTTTTTTAATTTTATAATCTAATTTTTGACTTAAGATATTAGTTTAGTTATATTTTATACTCTTATAATAT
>NW_022475790.1:0-8237 GCF_009193585.1 Aspergillus caelatus
AAAAAAAAAAAAAAAAAAAAAAGCGAGTCATCATGTATGGTAGCTATCGTCATGAGAGATATTGTCGAGAGCCAAGACTAAATGCGACCCGCAGATTCGAAACTGGACAAGGTAAGGCAGACATCCTCGCCCATCGCATCCTCGGTCTGCAGGCTTCCCCCAAAGCAATGTCCCTCCCCACGCATACACACGTACCTTTTGGCTCCTCTTTCCTGGTATTTCTCTTAAACTGTCTCCACCACGAAGCCAAATCACGTTTCGACGGTGGCGATGCGGCGATAAACCTAGGTTGGGTGGTTGTGGGAGGCAGCGATTGAAACGCCTCGGCGCCTTGAGATTTGCCCGTGACCATAATGGTATGCTGTGCGATGGAAACGGGAGGCTAGCACAATGCGACAGAATTATATGGTCCAGACCGATGACCCGAGGGATCCGTCACCGCCCTTCGTGTTTGCGCAAAGAAATTCTGGGGCTGGGAGGGGAAATTTAACGGTCCCCAAAATAGCACGAGGAACTAGTCAGCGTGGCAGCGGGTGGTCAAGTGCCGCGCCGTCCGCAAGTAGTGTGTAGTCACACTCGAGAACAGGCACGGTGGGCCACGAGGATTTGAGAACCAAGCACGACCAAACGAGCAGGAAAGATAATTCTAATAGGCGATACGAGGGATCATGAAATGTGGAAAGTAGAAGGATATAAAAAACATAAAAGGGGAACACAGATAAAAAGAGAAGGGGGTCAGGTAAGAGAGGGAGGTTGTGCAAAGGAGACAAGAATGAGAGAGTGAGGGAGAGAGAGAGAGAGAGAGAGAGAGAGAGAGAGGGAGAGAGAGAGAGAGAGAGAGAGAGAGAGGGAGAGGGAGAGGGAGAGGGAGAGGGAGAGGGAGAGGGGATGAAGAAAGAAGGATGGGGAGATGACCTGAATGGACTTTCAATGAATGAATGGGGGGGGCAAAGAAGGGAAAACGGTAATTTGATGGATGATCGATCGGAGAACACACACACAACTTTGGGGAAAAAGGGAGACTAGAACTCCTTGCCCTCTGTTGGTGGATTCAATCGAATAATATAATAGAATTCTTCTAATAATAATAATAATCAAAAACTCGGATTGGGGATTAGTATGCGGTGGTGGTTATTGGTATGGGGTACAACATATTGGCACTAATATAATCGACAGTGTCAACCGGGGCAAGTGTGTAGGTAAGTGTATCAGAAAAAATCAATAGCTCGAACGCTAAGAACTGCAGGCCCCAGAATCACAAGGGGAAGAGGGAAGAAAAAGGAAAGAGAAAAAAAGAAATAGAAAAGGAAAAGGAAAAGGAAAAAGAAAAGCGGTGGTTCATCAGAAGTCGGTCTCTGGTAGGCTCACGTCCTCTTGATGAGATGAGAATTTAATCCATCCGTCAGGCAGACCAGGAACCAGTCAGACCAAAATTTCATGTCAATCACTCGTTTTAGAGAGGATGACCCAGACCCAAGGATCCAGAGTCTCTTCTGGACCCAACAAGGGTTCACTATAGCGTGGGATTATCTGAAACTAAAGGATTCCCTAACGGAAAAGGTAGAGTTTAATAGGACTAGTCAGGGTAAGCGAAGGTCCTGTGAGGAAGCAGAGACGAAACTATACATACATCGTCTCATACACCTTTTACATGGCAATAAAGAATGGGAAAACATTCAACACAAACAGTACAAAGACCAAATGATGACCATGCGAAATTGTAGACGACTACGATTCGGCTGACAATGACTGTCGATCTATATTAAGAATGGATCTTAAGAAAATGCAACGTTGTGTCCAAAATAACTGCCGCACCATCAGCGTCCATGGTTAATTCGCCAACAGCAATCACGATCTTTCTCGTGTCATCCGAAATGCCAACCCGAAACAAAAGGGAAGAAGAAGAACCACCCCCTCTCTCTTTTCTCTGACGAGTCAGGGATGATCAGAATCCGTGACAACGCAATGACCAATGAAGGCAGAAGAAGGGCGTTGAACGCCCCTGGTGTCCGTGGTGCCGGTATTTTGCCCACCGCCGATCCTCTGTTGGAGAGAGCCTCTCCAGGCTCTCCCTGTAAGTTGATTGCCCGAGTAATGAGTGTTGACCATCAGCCAACCATGGTTCCCTTCATGCCACCGCACCTGGAGACCGTGTTCTGGTCCCCTGTGGGTAGTCTGTTTCTTTTTTTACTTTGGCGATTGACAGTACCATTGCCGAATTGGGTTGGTAGACGTCGTCACGTTTCTATGTGTTCCGAGGTTGGATGACTCAGCCAGGACCGACTTATATAATCTATCACATGACCATCACGAGATCCCAAGGTCAGGTGAAGCGGACGTCACATGAGGTCATGTGAGACCAGAGCCTGCGGTCTGTTCAGAGCTCCGAAGCTTCGACCGCCCAGAAGAATAAAAGACGATTGTTATTTCTTATCACGCCATCAGATTCTCCATCACCTGTTTTTATTCATAACATACATATCTAATATCATAATGGAAGGGTAAGTTTATTCTTGTTTTCCCTGGCGTCTATTTATTCTAGTTTGGTGTTTATGTCTTCGGTGCGGACCACAAACTGCTGGCTGATGCTAACTTACTATTGCTAGACTCAATGCCTCGGAACAGCGCGAGTTCGCCGCTCGCATGGAGAGGAAGCAGCTGAAGGAGTTCATGACCGTATGTGATCCCAGGTCTCAATTCAACTTTGAACATATGCTTTATGCGGAAACCACTCGACATTTCATCCCTACTTGCGCCTCCATGTCCCAACATCATCTAACTGAAATCCTTTTTTTTTTTTTATTTATTTAGATGTACTCCAAGCTCGTCCAGCGCTGCTTCGATGACTGTGTCAATGACTTCACCACCAAGTCCCTGATCTCCCGCGAGGAGGGCTGCACCCTCCGCTGCGTGGACAAGTTCCTGAAGGGCTCTCAACGCTTGAACGAACGCTTCCAGGAGCAGAACGCCGCTATGATGCAGAGTGGTCAGATGCCCGGGCGGTAATGGATTGATTGAATGATCTGCTTGTTCTTCTGGGTTCGGCGGTTCGTGTACAAACTAGACTTTTTCAAATGATGACCCCCGTTGATTGCATTTGGTCTGGGATTCGGCTATGATCTGGATTAGGGTTTCCGCTTTGTTGAGTCCCGAGTACTCAATGAGCATCTATCCATGTTGCTCATCGGCTCGTGCCCTGGGGAATGTACTGTACAATATAGTGATTATGGACGTGCAATGGACCCTTGATGGGTATGTTAAGGTATTTAATTGAAACCATCAGGTGTTGTTTTCATGCCAACGATTGCTGTAGATAAGAAACTAGCAACTAAGCGAATGGTACCTGAAAATTGGAACCAAGAGAAAAAAAGAAAAAAAGAAAAAAGAAAAAAGGGCAAAATCCAAGTAAACCAGCCATGCTCAATTTAATCAAGGTAATTCATCATAATACACTTGTCATCAACTCTTTACTCCGTAGTTACTCCGACAAGATATTGGTGACGGGAGCGGAGGAACGATGTTGCGAGGAGTCCGGGTAGTAAAGGACAGCAGGTCGGCTAATGGAAACCATCACCCTTTTGGGGGAAGTGCAATAGTGGATCCACCGCAGGGATGAACCATTCAGAGCCGTACTTTTCCGCCCAGTCCCCATTCTTTTTCCGAGCGGAACTTCTCCTCAGCCGATATTCTCATGTCAAGCGGAAGAGAGAATCTCCATTCATAAATTCCATCACCTTTATTAAAAGCACGGACCATGTGGAAAACATTACCCGATTGGGACCCCGTGCTCTCACTTCTTCCTCCCTTTCAGATCTACAGCTTCAGATCTTGGAGTAAATAGTATACCTAGATGGGGAATGCCCATCACTTTAAGGTAACCGTATGCAGGTCATCCTGATAAGCATAAGGGGCACTCGACTATCATTTGGGGTTCTTTATCGTCGCAGGAACATGTTGGTTTAGTCAGATAAAATACCCGTGCTGGGCGTTAAGAACGATTGCATCATGAGCCCACCCACCCCCAAACACCATGCGGAGAGGATGAGGGGATTGTGAAAAAAAAAAGAAAGAAGAAGCAATTCGTGAAACCAATGCTTTAGATATCTAGAGGAGTTTAGATGTAAGATAGCTCCAACGATGCTCTCCCCTCATGGTCCAACACTTCCCCCACCCCCTCTCCCCTCATCGCCAAAAAAAAACCCCACCATGGACACGCTCCCGTTTTAAGCAACCCATTCCCTACCCATTTCTTCACCTTCTGGTTCGTTCCTCCTTCCTTCCATCCATCCATTTATTCTTTTTCCTTTCCTTTTCCTTCATCATCCCTTTTTGAATTCATCTATTTCTCTTCCTCCGTTCAGTCCTCTCATACCCTTTTAGATACCCTCAGCATGGCTGACACTGTTGGAAAGGTACGTACTTACTTACCCCGCCATCCCACGTTCCCTCAATTGTTATTCGCCGAGCTTAGCTAACTTTTCTAGACCATCACCTGCAAGGTAAATACCCGACTTATGACGCGAATTGTATTTCGTCTCAGGCCGACTAAACATCTTAATAGGCCGCCGTTGCCTGGGAGGCCGGCAAGCCCCTCTCCATTGAGGACATCGAAGTCGCTCCCCCCAAGGCTCACGAAGTCCGCATTCAAGTTCACCACACTGGTGTCTGCCACACTGGTTCGTCGCTCCCATTCCCTCGCTGCCCCAGCGGAAACTGACAATCGTAGACGCCTACACTCTCTCCGGAAAGGACCCCGAAGGTGCTTTCCCCGTCGTCCTCGGTCACGAGGGTGCCGGTATTGTCGAGTCTGTCGGCGAGGGCGTCACCTCCGTGAAGCCTGGCGACTATGTCATTGCTCTTTAGTACGCTCCCGCCTGAGGCCCCTGTGTCGAGCACCGCTAACCTCCATCAGCACCCCCGAATGCCGTGAGTGCAAGTTCTGCAAGTCCGGCAAGACCAACCTGTGTGGTAAGATCCGTGCCACCCAGGGTAAGGGTGTGATGCCCGACGGTACTTCCCGCTTCAAGGCCCGCGGCAAGGACCTCCTCCACTTTATGGGTACCTCCACTTTCTCTCAGTACACCGTTGTCGCCGACATCTCTGTCGTCGCTGTGACTCCCGAGATCCCCACCGACCGCTCCTGCCTGCTGGGCTGCGGTATCACCACCGGTTACGGTGCCGCCGTCGTCACCGCCAAGGTCGAGGAGGGCTCGAACGTTGCCATCTTCGGTGCTGGCTGTGTCGGTCTCTCCGTCATCCAGGGTGCCGTCAAGAACAAGGCTGGCAAGATCATCGCCGTTGACGTCAACGACGGCAAGGAGGCCTGGGCCCGCAAGTTCGGTGCCACCGACTTCGTCAACCCCACCAAGCTCGAGGGCAAGACTATTCAGGAGAAGCTGATCGAGATGACCGACGGTGGATGTGATTACACTTTCGACTGCACCGGTAACGTCGGCGTCATGCGTGCTGCCCTGGAGGCTTGCCACAAGGGTTGGGGTGAGAGTATCGTCATTGGTGTTGCTGCTGCTGGACAGGAGATCTCTACCAGACGTAAGTTTCCCATTTCTCCTTCGCATGATATATTTCCTCGTACTCACTGGAACCAGCATTCCAACTCGTCACCGGCCGTGTATGGAAGGGTTGCGCCTTCGGTGGTATCAAGGGCCGTACCCAATTGCCCGGCCTGGTTGATGACTACCTGAGCGGCCAGCTCAAGGTTGATGAGTTCATCACCCACCGTGAGACTCTGGGCAACATCAACACTGCCTTCGAGCAGATGCACCACGGTGACTGTGTCCGCTGCGTTGTGGACTGCCGTCAATAAATTATAATGAAAAGTGTTTTGACCTGTATGCTTGCTCGATGATATCAATGTGATGAATTATGTATGATTGAAAGCCATAGTAAGCCAAGAATGATAGAACAATTGCAACACAACCAAGAAAAGAGTCAAGCAACGAGTCACTCCGGGGTTCAGACATAATATTTATATAAGGACCTGTCGGTGTAGGCCCTCAAGGTCCTCAAGCGGGGTTGCTCTGACCTCATGAGCTATGCTGCATAGGACCGTGCAGTTTTCGACAGCTGCCATAGCCGGATAATATTACTGGTACAGGGCAATTGACCGCTTATTACATACCGGTTTCACATTATGGAAATAGAATTCCGATAGGGTTCAATAGATAACCAGATGGTAATGTGTCTACTAACCTAAGACTTTCCTTGCACATTAATCTATATTCTATATATAAATAACTAGGGCTTCCGAAGTTTGAGAGCGCCGCGTGGACATTCGACTGACACGATCCTCTCACAACTAGCTTTCATCCCGAAGATATTAAACAGAATGTCAATTTTCTTTTCGTTTCTTTCTTTTTTTTAATATATAAATCATAATATACCATGGTTCTCAGCGTACCCGTAGAACGACATCAGGTGCCTAGTTCGACAGCCTATAACTATAAATCCAACCGTTGCAAAATCTACGGCACAATCCGGGCTCTGACCACGTCGGCCAAGGCGCCTGCACGTCTCCCCAAGGATAATTCGTTGATCAAGGCCTGCGCGATCCATGTCAACTTTCTCTTCCCCTACGGCACTTACCGTGATTGGAGAAAGTAGCCCCTATTGGGATCTACTCGCCAATCGTCTGGATATTCTCGTGCAAGGGACAAAATAGACTGGTAATCCTGATCGTCTATATTTCGTTCTTGAGCATAAGCACCATAATTGATTAAATGAAGGCACGATTCGAATTGGCAGTTTCGTGCAGCTTTATGAAGCGGTGTTTCTAGAAGAAACAAGTCTTTGCAATCAATCGTGGCGTTTGAACTTGCAAGGATGTGGATCCCCTCGACCCAGCCTGCGGTAGCAGCAAGGTGCAAGGGGGTAATATTCTCCGCCATTCCAATATCGGGATTCGCCCCTTTGTCTAAGAGCATCTTGAGAAGTTTAGAGCTTTTCTTAAAGACAGCGGCATGTAACGGGGCTTCTTTGTTCCTATCTACCTGGGCATCAAGTAGGGGCTCATACTCAAGGAGCATTCTGAGAAAGCCCGTGTGGCCGCGCATGAGTACTTCGTGGATTGGTGCCCAACCCTTTTCAAGATTAGACAGATGTCGCTGCATTGGAAGGAAGGTCAGGGGAAATACATCGTGAAAACTTTTGTGATTGACATCTGCTCCGTTCTCAAGCAGAATCCTTGCAATTCTGAAGTCAAGCCTCATGCAGGCATGATGAAGCGGAGTACGCCCCGCGCTATTAGCGGCGTTTGGATTGGAGCCATACTTCAAGAGAAGCTCAGTCATCTCGGCATGTCCTCGACAAACCGCCCAGCCAAGCTCAGATCTTCCGCCTGTCCAGGTCGAGTCGACGACAGCTCTATCACCCGGACGAGTATACTGTCGGAACGTTCACCAGAGCGTTATGGTTATGAAGTATCTTGGCGATATCAACCTCGCCGGCCTCGGCCGCGAAAAGAGAGTGCTGTTCGCCCTGAGCGAGGGTCTCGCACGTTGACATCCATCCTTTCTAGCCATGATTCAATAACCTCGATCTTACGATCTTTAACCGCTCGAAGGAACTCTTCAATCAAATGGGGCATGAGTTGTCTTTCGTGATGTAAACGAGTGGAATCATGCATTCCACTGGTTGGGTTGGGAACGCTACCCTGTTCATTATCATCGAGCTTCTTCTCAGACCGTAGGAGACCTTGCCTCCTGGTTTCCATGATTGAAATGTAGAAGAGCAGCTGCCTTGCATAAGCAGCAGCTACTGCCGCTGCATACCCCTGCCATACGTCATTTTTGTGTGAGTCGCAGTAATCTGAGATCCCTCGAATTACCATGCATGGGAAGTCGGTAAGGGCCCCTGCAGCTTCCATCTCAAAGCATAGAACCCCAAGCTCTTTGGCCAAGGCATCTCTCAATTTAGCATCCGTTTAAAACTAACTCCCCTGATGCTATTGTACCTCGATGCACAACGGTTAAGGAGTCATGTCCGGCGTCTATCGGCCGGTGTATACGCTGCTTCGGATCACAACCGCCTTCTTCACAAGATACCCCATCTTGCCGGTGCGTATAGTCTGATTGATAGAGGTGATCGTTTGCAGAACCAGGAAACGCAAAACGATGGAAAGCCAGACGATCGGTGCGAATCCTCTGTATATTCTTCCTGACCGGGTCATGATCGTATCTGTGGCACCGTACAGAAATTTCTCGTACGGCATTCTGAAGAAC
>NW_022475791.1:0-8191 GCF_009193585.1 Aspergillus caelatus
TTTTTTTTCTTCTCGACAGGGAAAGAGTGGAAGGATTTCCCTGGCGGATACTAGGTCGATGACTTGCAGGTCGAGAAACCCACACAATCACAAAATCTCCTACGCTGATCCATCGATCACTCCCAAGACAGGGGATAGTCCAATCAGCAGGCAGTGCCTTGACAACTTGATCCGATAAACTCGAATTTCCCCCTGGGAATTACGGCAGGCGCATCTGGATCGACCGTGTCTAGAGGGATCGGAGGAAGGGAGTTACCGGAGCAACGAGCGAGTAGGGCGAGCACAGAAGAAATTAAAGCATGCACTAGCTATTCTGGTTGGTCAGGAAACTGTGGGGAGAAATGAAGCCATTGGGTAGCGGGCTGCAGGCGCTTCCGGCCTCAGGCCCTCAGGTATTCCATCGAGTCTAGTGGTCGTTTAGTTTAGTGTTAGTGTTCAGCCTTCAGCTTCAATCTCCATATCCCTGTCTCATTTCTCCCCTTCCCCTCCCTGTCTCTTCTCGGTTCGCCTCTCCTCCACGATCTTAAAAACTATTCCATTCATCTCTGTACGAGAGATCTTTTAGCGAGTGTGACTTACTTCTGGTCTTTGTCCCTCGTCTTTCTCTTCCCTTTCAAAAACCCCCTATCAAACAAAGCCATTCTTCACGTCGGTACCCGACTCTCAACGGCAGTGGTTCTGGACGACTCCCGCGTTCTTTGTACCGCTCATTGCTTTTTCCTGGTTCTGAGTGGGTTTCACTTTATTTTTTGTTGACCTCTCTCACCGATATTTCCACGACTCGTGCAACTTGTTGCTTTTTCTTGTTTATTGCTTTTCTTTTTCTTTTCCTGTAATTTTCGGCCCCCTCCAGCGACCAGCCGGGAAAAAAACACAGCAGCAACCCCTCGGCTCGCCCTTATCAAAGGGGTCGTCGGCCACATTTACCCGTTTGATTAGATCCAACGTGCTCGAATAATTATCCTCCTGTGGTGATGACACTCAACTTCGCCCGTGAGTCGAGTGATCGACCAGCGCTCCGGCTGCCCAATCCCCCTCCCCTGCTACATACCCGTTCGGGCAACGAGACTTTGGATCGCCCCTCCACACCTTCGCAGAATGGGTTTACCAGTCCTGTTCAGACGCCGCAGGGCAGTCCTAGCAAAAACAGATTTCCACCGGGCGCCCTAGACCTACCAAATGTCTTCGATAAAGCGATGAAGCTGAACCCCACCTCGCCCAACAAGGGCACCTACGACCATTACAATCACCCCATGTTTTCTCCCAAAAAGTCAGTGGAAGACTTCAGTGAGAGCGTCATTCGACAGCCCCCCGGCAGTCCGACACGCAAAGCAAATAAGGAGAACACACCACCGAGTCCGACGCGGCTGGCCAAAGACCTCGGCCCAAATCCTGCCGCGGCCGCCATCTCTCGTCACCAGCCCTATCAGCCACGCGATGTAGAGAGCATCCAGAGACGTCAGGTGCAGATGCGGGGGCTGACACCGGAGGAGATGGAGAAACTGCAGAACCCTCGGGTAAAACGATTGGTAAACGTGACACAGCTCTGTAGGTGTCCGCACGAACATTCTCAACCGATGGTATCGAGTCGGCTAACCGTTTCTAGATTTCCTCGACCATTATTTCGACCTCCTTAGTTATGTGCACAATCGCCAAACTCGCTACTCTCAATTCCGAAATGCCTACCCGGAGCCCCCCGCAACTCCCATGGATGACTACGAGCCGGCCCTCCTCAAATATCTGGGTCGGGAACGGGCCCACCTCCGCAAGCGCCGCACCCGTCTCCGCCAACACGATTTCCAGATCCTGACGCAGGTCGGCCAGGGTGGCTATGGACAGGTGTATTTGGCGCAGAAGAAAGATACCCGGGAGGTGTGCGCATTGAAGGTCATGAGCAAAAAACTACTGTTTAAACTGGACGAGATCCGGCATATTTTGACCGAGCGCGACATCTTGACGGCCGCCAAGAGTGAATGGCTAGTCAAGCTACTCTACGCTTTCCAGGATGAGGACCAAATTTACCTTGCGATGGAGTATGTGCCCGGTGGTGATTTCCGCACACTCCTGAACAATACAGGGGTTCTGCACAACCGCCACGCGCGATTCTATATCAGTGAGATGTTCAGCTGCATCGACGCCCTGCATGCGCTGGGTTACATCCATCGTGACTTGAAGCCGGAAAATTTCCTGATCGACTCCACAGGCCACGTGAAGCTGACCGACTTTGGCCTGGCGGCCGGCATGCTGAATCCCGGCAAGATCGAATCCATGCGCGTGAAGCTGGAGGAGGTGGGCAACACGCCGGTGCCGTTCGGTCGTCCAATGGAGCAGCGCACGATGGCCGAGCGACGCCAGGGATATCGCACTCTCCGCGAGCGTCAAGTCAACTACGCCAAGTCCATCGTGGGATCGCCCGATTACATGGCGCCGGAGGTATTGAAGGGCGAGCAGTATGATTTCACGGTCGACTACTGGAGCTTGGGATGCATGCTGTTTGAGGCCCTGGCGGGATACCCACCTTTTGCCGGTGCCACGGTAGATGAGACGTGGCAGAATCTGAAGAATTGGCAAAAGGTGCTGCGCAAACCAGTATATGAAGACCCGAACTACTTCCTGTCGCGACGGACGTGGGATCTGATCACGAAGTTGGTAGCTTCGAAGGAGAAACGGTTCAAGAATATCCATGAGATTCACGCCCATGACTACTTTGCGGAGGTTGACTTCAACCGACTGCGCGACCAGCGTGCGCCGTTTGTACCCGAACTGGATTCGGAGACGGACGCAGGCTACTTCGACGACTTTACCAGCGAGGCGGACATGGCCAAGTACAAGGAGGTCCATGACAAGCAACGCGCATTGGAGGAAATGGCAGAACGAGACGAGAAGATGAGTAAGGGTCTCTTCGTCGGATTCACATTCAGGTACGTTCGCCCTCAGATCGGTCATATCAACATGGTTTCTAATGAACGGATATAGGCATCGAAAACCAGCAATGGACGGAGGACGCAGCTCACCGCGCAAACCCATTGCGACGGATGGGTCGTTCGGGACGATGTTTTAACACATATCTTCTTTCCCTTCACTTTCAACTTTTTTCTTTTCCTCCTTACTGGCACGGTACGAGCTGGATCTCGAATTGACCATGACTGGATTTGATGAGCGAGTATATGTTTAATGTTCATGTCTGACTGTATGCATTACCGGGTCAAGGGTCAAGGGTCATGGTCTGGAGTTGAGTGTAATTGCTTGTATGATACATAGAAGGTATCTTAGACTGATAAACGAAATCAAGATTTTCAAAGCCATGTCATCCCAGGGAAATTGTAGCCAAGAAAGCCCACCCAACGAAGAATAGAAATCTAATCAACATCCAATTGATGCACCATCTTCAAAATCTCCGACTCATTATCCCCAAGCACAGCCCGTCCATTCGTCCAATCCACCGTCTAACAAAACCAAAATTAGCCCACCCTTCAATCCCAAGCCTCAAACAAAAGACAAGAGAGAAAACAAAGAAAGAAAAGAAAAGAGACATATACTCACAATAGGCCTAACAAGCCCCTGCCCCCCATTCTCCTTAAACCTCTTCACCGCATCCTCCGCATTCCTCGCCCCCTTCACCACCTGCTCAACCCCATACACAATCCGATTACTCCCTGCCCCCGCCGGATCCGCCGTCACATAGTCCAGAATATTCCGCAGCTGGTCTGTCGTCGGCGTCTCCGTCGTCACTTCCAATTGGAACTCGCCCCGTTTGGTCGTCTGCGGTTCGCCCGCTTCGGCGGCGGCGAGTGCGCGTTGTAGCGTTTTCAGGGCATTTTGGGACGCCGGCGTGCTGGGACTGTGGAAGAGGGTTATGGGGTCGAGGGTTTTAGCCTGTTTTCGGATGAGGAGGTATGTTAGTTGGATTTGAATTGAATAGGTGGTTAGTGGTAGGTGATATCTTCTTGTATTTGGGGGGGAGGTAGGGGAAGGTTGTTTGGGGATTGGGATTGGGATTGGAACGTACAAAGCGGAAGACCATTTTGGCTGCTTTTTTCTCTTTCTTTCGAGGGTGAGATGGATTTTTAGTTCTGTGATGTGAGATACAGAGTATTGGGTTATTGATTATTGTAAATTGGTTTAGATGAGTCGGAGGTGGTTGGGTTTGATTACGTCATGTTTTTTTTTTTAATATGTGTGTCTAGTTTGGGTTAGTGGGCATTGTCGGGGGCCCGATTTGGTAGGGTGTTTTTTATTCTGGGGTCACGGGAGTGGGGATTTAATTGATTTCTTGTTCTGGAGCTGTAGAACAATACCTATCTTCTACATAGCAGCACTATTCGATCAGATAAAGGGAGATATTTGGCATCCTTATGACCATGTTTCCAGAGATATTGATGAAAAGAATCAAGTAAAATATATTGTTCAAGTTCAGGTTTAACTATTAACTATATACTAATAGTATTCTGCCCGTTCCCGAAACTGCAATATCGCCCCAGCCTTCGGAACAATCGCAGAACGCCAATAGAAATACCTCTTTTCCTGCGCCCCGTCCAGCATCCTCAGATCATAGCGGAGCAGGACCTGCGCCAGAACGAGCTTTAGGAGCAGCGAGGCATAGTACCGACCCGGACAAGCCCGTTTCCCTAGCCCCCATATCGGGAAGGTGACATCGGCGTCTGTGAAGTCCGAGGTAGAGGCGGCTCTGGGTTTGGCATCCCGGTTTAGGTTCATGAACCGATAAGGGTTGAATGTGAGTGGGTCGATGTAGACCTCTGGGTCTTGGAGGAGGGGCTGGAGAGGGATGCATGCGATGTCGTCCTTCGCTAGGCTAGTTCCGTCGTGTAATGTGAAAGTTTGGAGGACCTTACGCCGTAGCGAGATGGAATCCGTTGGGTGGAGGCGCGCGGATTCCTTGAGGAAGCCGTTGAGTAAAGGGAGGTTGGTGATGTCTTGGGCTGTGTTGATTGCGCGGACCTCGTCGCGCAATGCGGTGGTGTATTCGGGGTGGAGGGAGAGGTCGTCGAGGGCGTAGAAGAGACACATTGCAGGCTGGTGGACGGAGGCGAACCAGATTCCTAAGAGGACTTGGACGATTCGGTGGGCTGGCCATTCGTGCTGCTGGTTCTTGCGTGCAACAGCGTTGACGAAGAACTGGATGCAGTCTGTATGTCCTGGGGTGGTGGGGATGGTGGTGGTGGCGGCGTTAAGAAGACGGGCTTCCACGACTGGGACGAGACGGTCTAACAGGATCTTCAGCGCTCTGTGGCGGCGCATTAGATAAGGTGCAACGAATGGCGCGAGCCACGAGGGCAGGAGGCGGAGTACTTCGGCTGTTTCCATTAGATGCTCGGGATACTCGAGTGCGGCGTTGAGAAAGACCGGGTCACTTGATACTTCTGGGCCGAAGAAGACCAAGGCGTTGGTGGCCGTAATCAGTCGCTTAGCCATGGGAAATATCTGCAGTGCGTGCCATCCCCCGGACAGGGGCTTGCTGTCTGTTATCTCCTCTGTGAGAGCTCTGGCTATACAGTCGGTCAAGGGATGTATTAGGGCTGGCAGGTGGGATCGCAGCTCGGCTTGGAGGGCTCGCTGGTGGATGGTGCCGTTTGCACTCATGCAGTCGTCAACTCCTAGGCCGTCCATAGTGTATTTGGGCTGAAACATCTGCTTTTGTTAAGTCCTGAATAATATATAAATTTGAATAAGAAGGAGAAGGACGTACATCTTTGGCCAAAGCATGCAGTGACAAACAGGTGTCTGGCGCCTGAACAAGTTGCTTGATATGCTCCCTTGACGAGAAATGGACCTGATATGCTTCCGGTGTGCGTATGGCATATGGAATATCTTTTACCTGAGTAATACAGGCTCAGCTTTCCATGACCGGTTTCTGTGATCCTAGTACTTACGTGTGCTTGCTGCAGTATCTCGGGTCCCTTCCAGAGATATTGAATTCGGCAGATAACCTTGAGGATGTAGATGGGAGGCTCGACAATAATGATATTTTGATGTCTCTAGGACATGGCATCAGCAGTGCTTCTTTCTTGTATTTGCGGCCGGCGTACTGGTTCTTGGGAGTTGACCCTTATGCGAATCCACAGTCGAAAGCAGAGTAGGAATAGCAGCATACCACAGAGAGGGGCAGGCCCTATATTGAAGGGATACGATAAGTTCTGCATGCCGATTCAGACAGGAATGTCGTATATATACAACTATAACACACAAACACACACGAGGAGGGAGATGGCATTAGGGCGCAGAATCCAACTACAAAAAGAGGAGCCTACGGCTTCCCAGCTACTATCTATCACATGTTCAATGTATATATAGTCCTAACTACCAATGTTGAGGCTGCGGGGTATTTTTCATACAGTAAGCTGTACTGCAAGAACATTGCAAGTAGTAAGCCGATGGTTGCGGGATGTATGAGAAGCCCTAAGAGGAATGAGTCGGAATAAGCTATCATCCTCCCGTCCGGCAGGATGGCCATGGCGACTGTGATTCAGGTGCTGCACCGTACTTTAAGCATCACGCACTAAATGCTTACTTGCATCAGTTTATCTCTACAGTTACATCGTTGGATTTACCCCGCTCGGAGTCAGATAGATAGGGTTGATGATATCCTTTCGTGCCCTGACACGAGAACTATCACTAAGAACAACATCCGAGACCTGCATTCTCTCGTAATCTCTGACATTTCTTAACTTGGTCGATCTCCAGCTGGATGGTGCCATGAGAGTTAAGTGAGTCAGCTTGGGGCCGCGGAAAAGGCTGCACGTAACCTGTAGTATTTATCCTACAAGACAATTCGACATTGATGGCGAGGCAGATCCCGCCTGGTCTCGTAAAGTCTAGGGTCTAGAAAACCCTACCCCTGTCCAGCTTACGGACTGCGCAAAAAGCAGTGGGATAGCGTAGCCAGTAGTTTGCCTCTTTTTCCGAAATTAAACATAGTGCTCAATATAAGGGTAACCCTGAGAGGCGGTTACGGCGCATGTCTTTCTCATCCCGTCTTTTCACTTTCATATCTGTTCCAGTGTATCTGTTCTATATCATGTCAGCTGCCATTCCTGACTTTGGGCTTCTCCAGCGTGAATTGAGTCTGCTAAACCTGGTCGTATGTGGTGTCCTAGCGTATGTGCTCTGGCGCCTCTGGCGATTCACCGTCCGCCCTTTCTTCGACCCGAACTCGCCGAGGGAAGTCCCATATGTAATCCCATGTAAGTATTGAACGGGATGATTGTTATTTCACTGCTTACCAAACCGAACAGTTGCTGGTACGGCCTGCTTACTAGTCACTTATGCTCGAGCACCATCGATTGGGTAACGCTAATTACTTGGAAAAGGCCATGCAATCTCGATGATAAGGAACCCTCATGATCTACTATCATTCGCAATGTGAGTTGCCTGTTCGATCCTTAACATTATACTTAGCGTCGTTCACCTAAGTGTGTAAAACAACAGCAAGTACTGCAAGGGCAGTGGAGAACCAGTCGCTATCAATGTATTCGGACAGACGATTTACTTCATCCTCTCCGAGCAGGATGCCACTGCGGTATTGAGAGAACCACCACAACTATCACATAAGGAGCACCTCAAGAGCCTCCTAATGGGCCTTGGGTGTTCGGAATCAGGGATCTCGGAGATGGATCATGATTCCCAACCGAAGGCACCAGCATTAGTCCTGGTAGCGGAGGAGTTCATGAGGAAGCAGCTCCTGGAAAAGTCCTTAAGCACTGAGCTACTCGCTCGGTCCCTGGAGGTCCTGGAATCCCATGTTCGATGGGATGCAATCAACGCCCCGACTCTCCTCCGGACCTCGGACGAGCAGGAGCGAACTGTCTCGTTATATAGGTGGGCGCAGACCGCGATCATTCGCGCAGTTACAACGGCCTGGTTTGGAGGTTCCATCTGGAGCCTCTCACCGTGTATCGTGGAAGATCTGGTGTGTCTCGAAATGGACCTGTGGAAGCTGCTCTTCAAGTTACCACGGCCATGCGGCAAAAAGGTTCGTGCTGCTAGGGTCCGGATGCGACGCTGTTTAATAGAATACATGCGTCTACCCCCATCTAGTCAGGGCGACCAATGTTGGGCTGTCAGAAGCGCTATACCAGAGATGAGACGCCGTGGGCTGAGCGAGGATGATATGGCTTCGTATTTGCTGATGGTTCTGTGGGGGTGAGTATCCATATATCTTCTTTTTTTTTTT
>NW_022475792.1:0-8189 GCF_009193585.1 Aspergillus caelatus
TTTTGGTTTCTCTCTCTTGTAATTTCCTTTTCGCATGGTGAAACTTTCCTTTCCACCCAGACCCAAAGAGAGGCTAGAGAGTCAACAACCCTAAACCTCGAGGGAATTCCAGCCCCCAAGAACACCACCCCCCATCCATCCTTCAGGAATGAAGAACAGGAAGCCCCTCCAAAAGTATAGTTGATTAAACGCCCCGAACCAAACACACGCGAGAGTCTGAAACACTGTTCAAGTAGTTGTATGTACTACGGAGTATGTATACAACAAGCGCCAACCAAAAAGCAACACTAAGATCAAATTAAAACACAAAGAACGCACGTAAAGTAGAAAGTCCCGTGTCGATCACTTTTCGTAGTCCGGGTCGTCTGGCCTTCTCGTTCCAGTAAATTAAGAAACAAATCAAAGAACCACCCCTCCAAATAGATTAAAAACAGTAATGAAAAAAAGAAAAAGAAAAATGACAACGGTGGATACCAAAAAAGTTGACCAAGAGCCAAGCGACCCAACCTCTCGGCCACGAATCCTATTCGAGTTAGTCGACTGGGTCCTCGCACGACACATCACTAAGCTACATTTGGTAAGGGCCCGCTGCCACGCCGGAGATCTACTTGTCGGTGCTTTTTTCATCCAATGCTTTAACTGCCTTGGGTAATCGATACGATCCTGATGTGGGATTGATGTTGCAGTGAGTATGCGACGTTGTGCGTGATGGTGGTACGGTTTAACTGCGACGTCCTTGACCTTTTACCATATAGGAACTAAATTAACTAACCTACCCTTGTCCTTTACTATTGACTATGGAATGTATCTATTGAAAATCCTTCCGAGCCTCATATTGTTTGTATGTTATCCGTTCCATACAATACAGTCACCACACTAAACTAACTAACCAAGACCTAGAATATACTGTAAGTTAGTTCTTTACCCACAGTCGGATATTACTCCCCTCCGCCCCGCCGCCCCTTCGTTAAGGTCTACCAGTTTACCGCTAGACCATAAGGGGAAGTTACGCACTTCCCCTTCTTGACTAAGCGGTTATGAAAATAATTAGACTTTGAGACCTCGGCATCGCCGAAGGTCAGGTCCTGGATCAAGTTGTGGGTGTGGGTCGGTCGGTGGGAAAAGCTATGGCCAGGTGAGGTGGATTTGCTGCTGTCCTTGATTCGAATTCTGATCTGCATTCTTCTTGATTGTCTCATCATGTCGTTCGTTTGGATGGGGTTTGGATGTTATTTATTTATTTTTTTTTTTATATTTATTTTAATCCAAGGATTGGTTGGGTTGGGTGGTTCTTGTGCCTGCCAGTGGTTTTCTACTTTACTTTACTCTACTTAGTTACTTATCTTCTCTACCTATATACATTATCTCAATACGAGATCCATATATATATATATATATATATATATCCCAGTAAACCAACCGTGAAAACAAAAGGAATAGAACAACATAAGAACAGTAATATGATCACACCTACTACCTAGAACCTCCCATCCCATTCCATCCCTGATTTCCCCTTCAATCTACCTAGCCATGGAAAAATATATTAATAAATTAATTCCTATATAAAATTTAATAACCACTCCAACCTTTTTTTCACCCCAAGGACCACTGACCACGGATAATCAGATGGGGTGCGTGGGCATTTAGCTTTTTTGATTGACGTGTCCTGCCACTAACGGCTAATCACAGCGGGTATCGTATATAGTAAGCCTGAGTACTAAGGTTCCATTCATACTTGTAATGCCTGGAGGCCTGGGAACTTGGAAGGCCAAAGACTGGGACTTGAAATAAAGCGATCTAATCCCTACAGTTACATATCCACTTTTCTTAGGTGATGATTAATCATCGTCGTCTTCGCGACTAGGTTCAGCTATTTCCCCCATCAGTCGCTCGTATCTTTACTATAATGAATGAAAGGATAGGCCGAGGTCTTCAAATACCCGTGTCTTATTTGTCTCATTGATATTACCCCCGATGGGGCTCTTGGTCCTTTTTCTTTTTTTTTTTCTTTTTCTAAGGGGAAAAGTAAATAAATTATTGAATGATTAAAAGATAGGCAACTAAATACGAACGAATAGAAATAAAGAGATGAATTAATGAACCTCGGCATTTAAACAAGCGAACACTGAGATTGAATGGTGATCGGATCCCCACCGTCTTACAAGTTGTATGAAGTATGTATAATGACAATCTCCCCTTTTCCATTCCCGATGACTTAATGGGTGCTGGTTGCTCCAGGACCAAATAGGAAATGAGGGTTTCGGCCGCTCCCTGCCGGGCGAAAATCGGGTTCAAAGTTTCCATTTCCACACCCCCCTCCCGCTCCACATGATGGCCGTGGTGGGGGTGTGTGCGTTAAGTCCGTTATTTGTGGATTATTTCCGTGCTACTAGTATGTTTTCTGGTTTACTTGCGTGGTTTTTTCTTTCCTGTATTTTTTATTTTTTATTTTATTTTTCCTTTTTGCTTACCTGCTTTTTGCGCTACTGTGGTCATCTTTTGGCAGGGGGGTTGTTGTTTTCGTTAGTAGGTCGATAGTTTGAAGTCGAATGTCATAATGTGTCATGGTAGATTCGGTGATGACCAAGTTGTACGAGACTATATGTGATTTTCGGCCGCGTTATTAAGATCGTGGTGAGGTGATTTTCCCATGCTTGGAGTGGACGGCCGATACTAGCGATGCAATGCCGTGGTTGGGATGGGTCTTAAAGACTCCGTTCTAACAGTACCGGAGGGCGATCCTTAGCTTGGGGCCTTTTTTGATATCGGTTAAGTGACCATGACTCGAGTAGATTGATGATTCTGATTATATGATCGTGTTTTATGGAGCTAAGTGCCGTAGTACTGCCAATGGGTTTGGGATCGAAACGTTGATGGCTCTCATGCTGTGCTAGTCCTTCCCCCCTTTTTGGTCGGTAGATGGCTTATTGCCGTTGCCGTTGAAGACGCAATGAGCACCTGGTGGTCTAGGATCAGGAACAGGAACAGGTATGTACTGTTTTCGGCATCCGTGAATGTGCATATCTGCCTTGTGGCTTCTATGTATAAATGATCGCCCGGAAGTGGAAAAGTTAGCCGATTGGTTTTTTTTTACGAGCGAGAATACGGGAATATAGGATCGTGTTTGGCCTCCTTATTTGCCCCCTGCTTTGTACAGTATGTGAGCATTAGCTTAATGAGGCCATATTTGTGATGACATGATCGTGTCATACCTCCTGACAATGTCTAAGCCTCTCATTAGCCAAGGATTGGATTTCTTAATGTCGGTATATATCACATTACACCCCGGGGGGAGGCAAGTTGCAGTAAGCCACATGGTTGAAAAGTGTAAATTACCAGGTAATTAAGGTAAGGTAAGCGGGTCATTCCGCTGTAACGTAAAGCAGGTTGTGGCTGTCGCGCTAAGATTAGTGCATCGGCTTTGGTGCCAAACTCGGGAAGGGCCGAACGATGCTGCAGCGGAGCCGACGTCTGCCACGTGAAGTTGCAAGGGTCCAGACTCCAGCAGGGACGCTAAGGCCTCTCTAGCCCGGAAGGGGTTTGGATCGTCTGACGCCCGCTCCAGCAGTTCTCGCTAAAGTCGACAAAAGGGGCGGCTTGTCAGGGGTCGTATCACTAAGCCGGATGTGGTAGTTCCTCGCCTCAGGCTGAACAATTCCAAACACCGAGGCGTCGGACCGTGTAGATACTTCAGAAAACCGCGGCTGTAAATCACGGCAGCAAAAAAAAAAAAAAAAAAAAGGTGATGTATGCGCCTCAGCCCCTGGTTGCCTGGCTGCCTGGTTCCTGCTTCTTGTTTATTCCACACGGACCAACCAAGGTAAAGAAAGCTCCCTGATGATGATCTGCGGCGGTAACTTGATTAATCGACATGCCAATTGGGTGGAAGCGACGTTCTAGCCAAGATGCCGATGGTTCATTCCTTGGTCCTTGAATTTTCAGGAATGATCGTATTGGCATCGATCATCCCTGACGGCATGCTCCAGATCGCGATGGGGGTAAACGACACCCGTCAACCCTCACGAGACCTGGCGAAGTTTGAAAAAAAAAAAAAAAAAAAAAACCTGATGTGATCAGTATACCCGTCAGGTTGTACAGAAGACGTCATTTTGCATTCCCATCTGCATAGGGCGCGACAGGATGCAGAAATGTGCAGATAGTAGATACAGAGTCGCCGACCGCCACCATGTGTTTCTTCTCGGCCCCTGTGCAACATCGGTTATTTTTACGAGAAGGAGCATAAAGGGAAACCCTAAAGCGAGCTTGCCCGTATGGACGGGTCAAAACAAAACGAAGGCAGACACTATTATTGGGGGAACGACGGGAGAGGCTGTGTTTTATCGATGATCATTGATCACTGACTACTAAAGTTCACGACCGGACTAACTGGTCAACCGGTACCCGGGCGGCTGGCTGGCCTAAGGCAACTAACTCTTCCGTCTCAAGACTGAAACTTGAGAAGCTCTCGTTTTAAGTATCTGATCGACGAGTTTCGTCGCTTCTACCCGCCCCGTCCATCGATCTTCAACTTAGCTGTGACCTGTTCTGGCAATAAGCTCTAAGTTCGAAGTCGCACGGTCGCACATCCCTTTTTTATACTTTTTATACTTTTAACCTTTGCTTCTTTTTCTTTTTATGGAAATACAAACGGCGTCCAAGAGTTGCCTTCCGACAGTCTCAATAATGGTAAGACTCCAAGAGGCGACGTGTCGACGTATACGACGGGTAAGTTCCCCACGGCATCCACTGAATCAGCGTTTTTCATTATTAATGTGAGGAACAAAGCAGTGGTTAGAAAAAAAGGAAGCATGATGTAACCACCATTGCCACGAACTGCCAATAGTAGTCTCATAATCCAACAAACTATGTTTGCCTACTTAGTACTAGCTAACTAACTACTTTGACTAAAAGAGCGTGCGATACTATTATTATTCCCTCGCCGACACGGGTACTTAGCCTAGCACCCGGTGCTAGGCGGGTTGCAGTAGTTCATCCGGGGCTATTTGGCGGTCAAAGCTGCGACGTTGGGAAGCGTTGGATGATCAGCGCACATCATTGTCAATCTTTATCAAGTTTTATCTTCGGAATCTGTCCGTTCGGAAGACGGGAAAGGGGTTTTCCGCCCCGGTTTTGTATCCTGTGTATTGTCTCCTTTCCATGCATGTTACTGGCCGGTATTCCGTCCGCATACCCACATTCGACCCCACCGACTACGAGGATTATTGCTGACAACCGCTCCTAGAGAGACATTATTGTCTAACTATGTGACGTTACCAATGCGGCAGCTACATTACCATCCTTCCCAGGAAAGGTCCTTCTTCGTAGATACTCCGGAGTATACTCGACGGAATATGAATCCTATCCCAAATCTATACATAGAACTTGACACAATAAATTCCAAGGTTTCTCCCTAGACAGAGTTTTGAAAGGGTCATCGAACCATGGGGTTGGGTTGGTGATATACATTGCGTGGCTTTTTGTTCGACTCGTTGAGGTTAGTAGTAATAAAATTACGGGGTTTTCCTTTCCCCCCCGTATAACCTCAAACGCGGCATGTATGCAGCCTTCGGCCTCGTGGCATGACGACTGCAAAAATATAATACATAGTCCCAAAAAAGAAAAAGACAGCTGTATCATCCCTCCCTCGGTGATAATCAGCGATGCGCAGTCGATCATCCCAGCTGTCGCCTTTTTCTTGATTATACTTTCTTTAAACTAACCTTGCCCCTATTTTTGTGTTCCGTGTTCGTGGTCGGTGAAGGGGGTGTTCCTGTAGAACACGTATGTGGGATAGGATTTGCTTACTCACTCGGTCCTCGGTCCTAGACCCGTGGTACTATGCAAAGGATAGACAAGGTTGATCCCAGGGCACGGCCAGTCATTTGAGTCATCTGTTCGTCTTTCCTTTCAGGGAACCGTACAGAGTATTGTTCCTTTTTAAAGACAAGATTAAGTTTTCTTTTGTCGCAGTCTTGTTTTGCGTTTAATGGGGGTGTTAAGTTTTCTTGGGTTGTTGTATCTAAGAGTTCCTGATAGAACTATCCGTGTCTACTCTATCACTACCTAGGTACATATCTAGGTACGTAGTAGTAGAGTAGTAGACTAGTAGTACGGAGGAATAGTAGTAAAGGGCGGGAATACTCCGTCCGACGGTATGGTATCATTGACCAGGGTTAACATTGTGACAGGGATTAGTTAAAGAGGGGGAGGGTGAACTTAGTAATCAGCTCGCTACAACAGGGCAAGAAAGGGAAGGAACTCGTATGCGCGACTGGATCCATGGGCTACTCCGGAACGAGGAAGTTCCAAAAGGGAGCTAAGGGTATCGGATCACGGCGAAATCAGACAAGGATGTGCGCGTATATGCGAAGCCAGTCCATCCCCTGGTCGTTGTTCTGACCCGTTCTGGAACCCCAAGCTCATGAGTCGATGATCATCCATCGATCCAAGGATGATCATCAGCAGGTTCACGGAAGCGCTGTGGATCATGGAAAAAGAAAAACTCACGTAAGTTGCACGGCAGGCATGCATGTTCATTGGGTGGCTTTTGCTTGCTGAGTCGATGGGGATTATTCAGTAGAGCATGGAATAATCACTCTTTTACTGTTAATATTGTTGCTGTTATTGTTGATGATTGTCATCTCCGTCCCGAGGAATGCAAAGGTAAAACAAGAGACATGTCATCATCCTTGCAACATCATTCCCGAGCCTTCATCCCACGACTCTGGGAATGCAATTTAACAATCCACTATCAAAGCGTTAAGGCCCATAACCAAGCCTATCCTGGATAAACAGCCGGGTCCAACGTGGGATCGCAATGGGGAATTGGAAATCCAGTTGCCTGGAAGATTCACTAAGCCATACATAAATTAACGACTTAATATAAGAGAAGCGCGCGCGCGTCGTAAGGTGCCATTGCACTAGACTAAGTTCAGACGGACGACGATGATGCAGTGACAGATGGAGTTTCTTCCTAACCCTGAGCACAATAGCCCCATCGAAGCATTCGAAAAAATTCGCTCCGGCCAGAATAACTCGCCAGTCAAGTTCGAGTCCTTTCTGTCTTGTACCCACGAGACATTTTACCCGGCCTTCGTTTATTATAGTTTGGTCGCACTGGGGCAAAAAAACACATGGACATGGGTGTCTGAACCAATCCAGTTGGAAGTTCTCTCGGATTAATAATCTCTTATTCAGCGTGGGTGTCTCTTTTCCCTAATATGGGATAGCGTGTAGTGCATGGGTGCATTTCTGTGGCTCTGGGAGATCGACTGGGTTTGTGTTACGGTTCCTGTTGTCTGTTGTTTTTCCATTTGATGTTTGTGGTTTTGATTTTGCTTGATATTTGTCATGCTTTGTGTAGTAGTACAGAGATCGAGGCTAGTGATTCTGGCTTGATGATTGATTTGTCTGGTCTTATTGAGGTACCCGAGAGGGAGAAAAGAAAGCAAAAAGAAAGGAATGATGTAGTAGTACTTACCTGAGTGTCTTTGCCAATGCGCTGCAACCGGAGCACTACCTCATTTGCCAGTGTGCAGCGTCTCGTACATATTACCCGAAAGTGGTAAGTAGCTTGGCGGGGGGATCCGCCGACTAGTATCTGATGATCATCCGAAAGGGTTAAAATTGTATTAAAAAAAAAAAGGATTGATCGTAGACGCCCCCCTTAAAAATGAGATTTAGACGAATCTATTGAGACTTTCAGGTAGTGCCCGAAGTGAACTAGTGATGGGGGATTTACATGAACAAAGAGAAAGGCTACCGAAAATAGATTTTATGAATTATGAATCATAGTGCACATAGGCAAATGAATAATCCGTAAAGGGACAATACTTACTATGTAAATTACGATCTCGCTTCCAGAAGTTTTAGTCCCAAGATTACTGATGCACCGATGATCATCCTTTAGCCCCATCTCGTCTCCATAACCCTTTCGGGGAGTCTGGGCGGAATCTGACCGAGGCATCTCGTGCACAGGAACCGGTAGAAAGCCAAGCCCGAATGGAACCACGGTTGGGCTGAGTCCAGACAGTTATCTCTCCATGGAAGCTTTGTCGCATCAGCTGTCTCGGACCCGTGATCTGACAGTCGATCCCAATGGAAGGGGAAATTGGGATGGTAATTTATCGTAAGAGTAAATTTATTCTACTTTACTTCCTTTCTTTTTTTGTCCTTTTTTTTTTTTTTTT
>NW_022475793.1:0-8180 GCF_009193585.1 Aspergillus caelatus
TATAATCTATTTAAAATTTCACTATATTAAATTTAAAGTTTATTTTTACTAATAACTTTACTATTAATATATTATTCTAAACTAAGAATAGATTTAGAAGAAAGTATATAGTTATATATATATTTTAAATGATTTATTATATTAATTGTCTTCTATATTAATAGTTAAATAGATAATTAGAGAATTTTATAGCTAATATTATAGAATAAATATAAATAAATCAAACTGGGCTAGACTTAGAAAATCTAAATTTAACTATAATTAGCTTAATATATAGATATAATACTATATTAGACTTAATTCAGGTTTTAGTAGAGAATCCGCTGATCAGGTTTACCTACATCGATACAGATATGATAAGGTGGGTCAGATTATTATATAAGAAACCCGACCCGATATCAACTCTAATAAAAAAATATAGAAATTAGCTAATTTCTACCATTATTTAAATATAACTATTTAAAACAAAATTTATAAAAACTTGTAATATAATTTATTGTTTTAATTAATGATTAAAAATTTCTAGTTTACATCTTAAAACTTATTCTATATAAAATTTTAAATAGTATTTATTCTATATTAATAGAATATTTTAATATCTATTCTTTTAAATTATATATCTAACATATAGAGTAGAACTAATATTTATTTTTTAAAAAATATTATTATTGCCAAATTCAGTCTTAGCTTACTTAAATAAATTAAAACTTTTTTATCTAAATATCTTAATCTAAAATACTATAAAGAATAAATATTCCAAAAAACTTTTAGACATTTTTCACTTAATTATAGTTATTTTTATTAAATTAGAGTTAGATAATCTATACTCTATATTTATTCTAGATAAATATTTACTATAGTCTATAGAATCTAAAGTTTTTTTTTAAAGAAATAGAATTTGAATTTTTAAATTTTATATTTAGATTTTTATTTGAATATAAATAAAATTAGTAGAATCTAATTACTTTATTAAAATTTTTGTACAATATATAATAAATAATTATTCTTATTTAGTTTTGTCAGCTGCCCTAATCCTAAAGCGGAATAGTCTTAGGGCTGGCTTTAGAGGATATAAAAATAGAATAATAATATAGATTAAATAACTACGGAGATGTGTTCCTAATGTTATCAAACTACGCTAGCGTATATCACGTGATATTTGGCCAATAAGCATTACTTATATATTCCAAAGAAGCACTCTATTGGCTAATAGTCACGTGCCAAGTAACCCACCTGTTTGATAACTTTAGGAACACATCTCCGTAGATAAGATAGAATTCATAGAATTGACTTGAAGAGATCAAAAGAATAAATAGGAAATGTGACTATCTGATAATCAGATAGTTGGTTGATGATCTGCTTGAATCAAAAAGATTATTTAGTAGATACTTTTAGGCCTTATTTATAGACAATTTTTAGGTCTTATTTTTAGTGAATAATTTCAAATTAATATAGAATTAGTAAATTTATTATTCTAACTAATTCTAACTAATTCTAACTAATTCTAACTAATTCTTAATTTCTGATAATTTTTTATAAATTATTAGAAATTATTTAAAGTTATGAATTATAGATTTATTCTAGATTTTAATTAAAAATAAGATCTTAATCTAGTCTAAAATAGATAATACTATAGAAGCTTTCTAGAATATTTCCTAAATAGAAAATATTTTTTCAAGTTTATTCAGTATTATCTAATAAGAAAATATTCTAGAAGAAATCTAGAATATTTTTTAAATAGAAAATTTTACTCTGATATACCCCCCCAGATTTAATATCTATTTTTAGATATTAAATCTGAGTAGATTAAAATAGAACTAATTTAATTTAGGTCCTAGAAATTGATATTGAAAAATAGATAAAATAGAATTAATTTAATTTTGATATCCTAATTTAAATCAGTTAAATTGGTTTTATTAAATCGATTAGATATATCAGTTATATTTAGATAGTTTAGAAAAATCTGATATTTTTAATTAGATAGATTTTTAGTTAAATTATCTGTAGATATTTAATTAATCGATTTCTATATAATATTAATATTTTTAGCTCTAATTTCCTGTCTAAGCTAATAATTTTAAATATTAATATATTTTAGCTTAGATCTATATATAGAATAGTTATCTATAAGTAACTAAATAGTCTATTTATTATTATATTCTATATAGAGTTTTTGATTAGAATTAAAACTTAACTCTAAATAGATATTTCTACTATAGGAATTATCTACTAGTATTAGTTAGGGCTAGTAACTCATTTTTAGTAGTTAATAAAATAACTATTTTCTACTTTCTAGTTAACTAATCTATAGAGTTACTATATAATCTATAGATATATTCTTCAGAGCTCTTTTTATTTAAATAATCTATAAAAGCAGTATTATTAGCTATAGAGAAAATAGGGCTAGAGTAATCTAATTAATTAAAATTTATAGAATTAGAACTAGACTCTAAATATTCTATAGATAGATATTGGATTCTATATAGATATAAAATTATATAGTTAATAGCAGCTATATATCTAGAACTAGAATTTAGCAGACTTTCTAAAAGAATTTAGTAGCTCTTTACAATATTAGATCTAGATATAATAGATATATATATATATAATTAAACCAATATTTTACTAATATTTATAAATATATTGTAATAAGATCTAATATAAATAGTTAAATAAGCTCAATTTTTCTACTGATAAAAAAATTTAAGATATTTTTTAATTAATTAGATAAAAGCAGTAAGTAATTTTATTAATATAATCTATCTAAGAAATCTAGAGCTTTTTATTAGAATAATTTCTAATAATTTTTATATTAATAAATCTAGTTATCTAATCTAGATCTTTTATCTAATAAGTATTTAGTAATCGGTTCTTAAAATTAATTATCTTTTTCTAATTTTTATAATAATATATAATAATTATATTATCTATATATATTATTAAAATTAGATAGTTATTTAAATATAGATAGAGATTCTCAGATATAGATTTTAAACTCTCGAGATTCTAGGGTTTTTTCTATATTTTTTTTACTATAGAAATAGTATTTATCTTAAATTATATAGAGTTATATTTAATTTTAGAGCTATATATTTAAATCTATATCTAGATAATTAAAAAAATATAGAGAATTTTATCTAGAAACTTATTTAAAAAGATATTTATTATATCTAATTAAATAGTTTCTAGATTAAAAGTAATAATTAAAACTAGAATAGTTCTAAATATTTTAGAAATTAAGATTAGAGCTCTAGTTTCTAGTTAATTAAAGATTTAGAGATTATCTCTAATATAGATTCTGGTTTTAAACTCTATTAGAAATTTATTAGAATTATATTTATATTTAAATATCTATTTTAGTAGTAATATTTTAAATTAATTTTTATTAATTTTTTTAATTAATATAAAAGTCTAGATTTTTATCTAAATTAATTATCTATATTTTCTTTCTACAGCTAATAGCTATTCGGGTCTATATTTAGATTTAAATATTTTAGATTAATTAAAAGACTCAGAAAATAAATTATTTTTTAAAAATCTTTTATTACGATTTCTATCCAAATTTATTCTAATTTCTAATATAAAGATATATAAAAATAATCCAAAATTATTTTTTTTGTAAAAAAATTTCTAGAAATCTAGTAAGATCTAGGATTTAGATTATTAAATAATTTAAATTTAAATCAATAGATTCTAATCTATAGAAATCCATTTTATTAAAATTTCTATTATTAATTAGAACTATTGATATAGGAAATCTAGATAGTTTTTTAGAAATAGAAATAAATAGTTAAATAGATAGTCTTATAGATATTTTAGAACTAGATAAAGACTCTCTAATAAATAGTATAGATAGTTAATTATCTAGAATTTAATTATTTTAATTATTTTTATTAATTTTTTAATAATTTAAATTAGATTATCTAAATTAGATAAGTTATATAGAATAGAATCTAGTCTTACTAAATCTAAAATTTAATCTAATTCTAATTAATTTAAAGCTTTTAATAGAGCTTACTCTAATTTATTATATAGATTTTCTATATAACTATCTAAATTCTGACTAAAAATATATAATTTTTTATAAATATAATCTTTTTCTGAGTAGAAAACTATATTTGCTATATATTCAAGATAATATACTCTATTAAATAACTAATTAGAGCTCTTAGTTTAAGCTTATTTAATTAGACTATTTTAATAATCTGAGTATAGACCTTACAGCTATATTTTTTTAGATTAGAAAAATTAGATTTAAATTCTATATAATTAAAATTATTTTTTAGATCTCTATATAGAATTTTATAAGGTAATTTTTACTGAATTAATTTAATAGATAAGTAATTTAATATATATATTATTAAATAGATAGTCTTAGACTATAAGAAAATTAGAATATCTGAATTAACTAATAAAAAATAGATTTTTAAAATAATTAAAATATTAGCTTTTTCTAAATAAGAATTTTATTTAGATTATTGTATAGAACTAGTAATTATTTTAATTTTTAAGTCTTTATAAAATATATAGAAATCAGCTAGATTTTAATTATTATTAGAATAAAATCTTTTAGATCTAGAACTATAGAAATTTTTAATATAATTTACTAATTTAATTAGTAAATTAGAAATTTCTAATTTAGATCTTAAAATCTGGTCTATATAAAATTTTAAATAGAGATAATATATACAACTAATATAATATATATCTTTTAGTCTTTTTTTTATATAGATTAAATTCTAATATAGAATTTTAAATAGTATTTATCTAGAATTTACTATTCTAGTATTTAGACTTAATTTAATTAAATAATCTAGAGTTTTCTTATCTGAATATCCTAGTCTAAAATACTATAAAAATATAATATCTGAGAAATTTTAAATTTTTCTAACTAAATAGCTATAGTTATTTTTATCAAGTTAGGACTAGATAATCTAGACTCTATATTTATTCAAGATAGAATATTTACTCTAGAATTCTAAGATTTATTAATTTAAACAAACTCGGGACTCTCAGAGATTCTAGAGATCTTAGAATCTCTAGAAAAATTAAATCTAGATAATTTATATCTGAATATATTAGATCTAGAGAATTTTTTTCTAAATAAATTACTGTTTCTAGGATTCTCGGAATATTTAGAGAGATCGGGATTTCTAGAAATCTCAGAGTTTTTAAAATAATAGAATCTAGATAAATCAGATCTAGATATATTATATCTAGAGAGTACTTCTTTAGATATATTAGATATCTAAATAAGCTTAGAATTACTAGAATTAATAGAGCTTCTAGCTATATATAATTTAATTAATAAAATAGAACTGTTAGAATTATATAACTAATTAGATAAGATTTATTTAATTAATAATATATTTTTTTATTATTAATTTAATATATTAGCTTACTATTTAGAGTTTTAATTCTTGAAACTCTAGTATTATAAAATAGACTACTTTTTTTACTCTTTAAAATAAATATTATATTTAAATAGAAATCAAATATAAAAATATAATTTAAAAATTTAAAGTCAATTATTTTTTCTAGAGAAATAGTAGACTCTATATAAACAGTTCTATATTTTAGAATTTTAGTATAGAGTAGTTTATTTAGCTAAAATAGCTAAGACTATTAAGCTATTTTACTCTAAATTAACTTTTCTGAATTTTTTAATAACTAAATTACAGATTTTTTTAAATCTAGAATTTTGACTCGAGTAATATAGATTTTCTACTGAGTCTGATCTGAATCTACCCTAATCCAGTCTAGGTATAGAAAACCCGAGCGGGTTTTTCTTAGTATTATAATATCGATTTTCTAGATTTTTTCTAAATTCTTATATAGATATAGAATATATATATATATATTTAACATCAAGTCTATATATATAGAATTGGTAGAGATATACAGCTTAAATAGCTTTTATACTAGACTTGTTTAGCTATAGTCTATAATTAATAAATAATATTTTACTCAATTAGATTTAGTCTATACTCGACAGAGAATCTACAGATCAGAGAGACCTAAATTTAGCGGGTTTTAAGTCAGAAACAGATCTCAGATTTTGAATCTGAACCCGATCTATATATAACTAATTCTAATAAATTAATTTAAATCGATTTAGGATATATGGATTAGATAACTATCTACTAATTTTTACTGACTTATTAATATAGGGATATTTATTAAATCAATAATATCTCCTATTTAGATCAGATAGATAGAAATAATAGGGATTTCTAGAACTAGGACTTCTAAAATCTTACTTTATCTAATTATTCTAATTAGTTAAATTAATAAGACAAGAATTAGATTTACTCTATAGAGTTACTATAGCTATTTTAAATCTAAGGTCTCTAGACTAATTTAATTAATTTAGTCTAGTATAGTTTCTAAAGCACTTAGTTATCTTATAGAAAGATAGTATATATTTATTATTTTAAATTTCTTAAGTAGTTTATCTTATTATAGAACTAAAAATATAGATAAAATAGTTGAAATTAATTCTAGAAAATTAAATAGAAGTTTAATAAACTTTTAAATCTCTGGAATATCTAGCTTTAGGGTTTCGGTATATAGACTTTTTTATATCGAAATATAGAATTCTATAGAGTCTAAATTAAATAGAGTCCTAAGTTTAATATATCTCTTAATTAAATCTTGTTTTCTAGAGTTATTAATAGAAATTAGCTTAGTAGATAGAATTCTTAGAATCTAATAGAGTAATTTAGTCAATAAGATTATCTATGTATTATTATAGAATATTGAATTAGTAATTATTAATATTAGAGTTAAAACTCTAGTTAAAATTAGTTAATATTGCTTTAGTTCTATAATCTTTAATAGAATCTCTATAGAGCTCTCGATTCAATAGCTCTAGATTAATTAGGGTATTAGTCCCAGACTGAATATTGCTAGGGTTAGGCCTAGTAAAGCGGTAAGATAGGATAGATATTCTAGATAAGGTAGAATCTATATAATTCTAGATCTCTTTGGTTTTAGCTACTGTTAGCTGCCCTAATTCTAAAACAGTATAGTTTTAGAGCTGGCTTTTAGATAATATAAAAATAGGATAATATAAATTAAATAATAAAATAAGATTGTATAACTAGATAAAGTAAAATTAACTTGAAAAGATCAAAAGAATAAATAAGAAATCTAACTAATAATTAAATAGTTGATTGATAATCTGCTTAAATTAAAAAAATTATTTAGTAGATATTTTTAGGTCTTATTTATAAATAATTTTTTAGACCTTACTTTTAGTAAATAATTTTAAATTAACATAGAATTAGTAAATTTGTTATTATAACTAATTCTGACTAATTCTTAATTTCTGATAATTTTTAATAATTTATAATAAATTATTAGAAATTATTCAAAGTTATAAGTCATAGATTCATTCTAGATCTTGATTAAAAACAAGGTTTCAATCTAGTCTGAAATAGGCAAATTGGCAATACTATAGAAGCTTTCTAGAATATTTCCTAAGTAGGAAATATTCTTTCTATTTCATTCAGTATTACCTAATAAGGAAATTTCACTCTGACAAGTTTAGATTAATTAGTCTAAGAAACTTTGGAATTTTTAGAGATTTTAGATATCTCAGAATCTTTAGTATCACAATATTTTAGAAAATATAAGTTATTAAATTTTTCTACTAAGTGTTGTGGCTTTCATGTATTCTGCCGAAAGCGGTAGGAAAGGCGGTATGGCGGCCGCTTATCGGCTGCTTAGATAGATCAATAAACAAAACAACTTCCTCTAGAATACTCTCGGTACTTTTAGACATAATAATTGATAGTCCTAGAGAGATATTATTATTAGTTTTTATTAATTTTTATTTACTTTTATCTATTTTTATCTGTTTTCTATTTAATAAGTAATTTAATTAAGACTCTGTATAAAGTTACTATTAGTTACTTACAGATCAGTCTCTATATAAAGAAATAGCTAATTATTTTATTCTATTATTCTATTATTTAATTTACTTATCTACTATAGATTCCTATATTTAGTTATTTTTTGATAGATTCTATTTCTTATTATTAAATATTACTGAACTATTTAATAGCCGAATAATATATTACAGTATTAATATAATAAATATATAATCTATAGTATTTTAGATAAATAGATAAATAAGAACTTACTAAATGGCTTAATTATAAAATCTATCTATATAT
>NW_022475794.1:0-3535 GCF_009193585.1 Aspergillus caelatus
AATATTAAAAAATATTATTTATCATTAAAAAATTTAGTTAAGAATTTTATAAAAAGAATCTATGCTAAATATTATACTTAATCAGTTTTTAGAATATAAATTAGAAATATTTTAGTATATTTAAAACTATTTTTTAAAACTGTAAGTATTAATATATTAAAATTAAAGTCTATTATAGACTATTAGAATAATTATAATTATTTTAATTAGAGAAATTAATTTATGAATAACTAATTATTTTAATATTTTTTAGAGTATAGAAGTACTGGTATAGAAAATTATATATTTTTATATAGATTTTCTATTTATAAAATTTTTATATCTAGATTAAATATTATATTATTAATATTAAACTTACTATTTTTAATCTTTTACTAAATAGTATTCTTAATATTGTTTAAATATATAATATAGTATACTAAAAATATAGATACATTATGTTGACCGCGGGTTCCCTATCCGGCCTAGCGCCTACGCGCGCCTTTGTAAGGTAGTCACATAGTTAGAACCACAGAGCTAGGAAATCAATAATTTTGACCTCTATAATAGTTTATCAGATTATAAGCCCGGCCCAGCTTATAAAACTCCCGGAGAAAATTGTTCAACTTAATAATCAGAAACTAAGAAACCTAGTATTTATTCTACTATTAATTTTTAATCTCTGATTAGCAAGGATTTAGCTTCTAAGAAGAAGACTCTATAACAGTATTAAAATAGCAGATACTAGCCAAAACTCCTAAGAAAATCTTATAGGAACAGATACTAAGAACTAAGATATAAATCAAGATATACTTCAAGAGAAATCTCTAGTTTTTAGAGAATTTCTGCTAATATTCCAGAGAGAAATAAAGATATAAGATTATCTTCTACTAATAAATCTACTAGATAGAGTAGGTAGTATTGTAGAATACTTAATTAAAAAATTTAACTATAAAATATAGAATTTCTATATTAAAAATATATTATAATTATATAAAATTAATATATTAATTGATACAATAACTCTATAATTTTTACTAATATTCTTAATATATACTAGATAGAAATTAATATTTTATATATTAAGACTATAGCTGGTTCTACAGATATTAAAAAATATAGTAGAGTAAGTATTTACTATTACAGATCCTACTATCTATGTATATAAGATATGTACAATACTATAAAAGATTATTTTAAAATATAGATATATTCTTATATATATAGTATATATACAAGTCTTTACTATAAAGAGAATCTCTTGTATAACTATTCTATAGTTTATATATAATGATAAACTATCATAGAGGTCAAAATCGTTGATTCTCTGTTGTGTGGTTCTAGCTACGTGACTATCTTACAAAGGCGCGTGTAGGCGCTAGGCCGGATAGGGAATCCGCGGTCAACACACCCCCCTAGGCCTCGTGTTGTAGAAGTCAATATAATTTCCTAATTAGGCAGTATTTTTGATCTTTAAGATATTAATAGTTTACAATCTTATTTCTTCTCTCGCGGCTGTAAAGGTCTTATAATTTAATAGTTTAGTTAATATATCTGCTATATTTTTACCAGATAGAATAAATTTTAGATAAATCTCTTCAGTCTATAGAAGATCTTGTATAAAGAGATAATAGTTATCAAACTATTTAGTAGTAGATATATAGTTATTATATTATAAGATTTTAATACTATTTTAACTATCTGTAGAGATAATTAATTTATTACTATTTACAGTTCCTAGATTAATAGATAGATTAAGTACTTTAAGTATTTTTTTAATATAAAAAATTTCTATAACTGTAGTATTATATATAAGAAACTCGATAATTATACTTAATAGTACTATAAAAGTCTATTTATATAAGATCTATAAGATAGGGCTTCTATATATATAATAATAATATTTTTAGTTAACTTTCTATTCTTATAGTCTTGATATACTGTGTTAATATAGATCTCTAATCTATACTTATAATCTACAGCCAGCTTAATCTCCAAATAGTTAGTTATCTTCAGATATCTAAGTATACTTGTTACAGCTTTCCGGTCTACTTTAATAGAGATATTTATTCAGTATTAAAATAAGAATACTATATTCTTAATATCTAACTGAGTTTTAATCGCGAGCCAATTAATCTTTCCGACTAGATATTAATACTCTAAAGAATTATTAAGAAACTCGGTATCCCGGTCTTTTCTATAGTCAAAATCTATTAGAATTTGGTGTTACAAGTAGTTAATTATTTCTATTATAGTAAATATTTTTTTGATATATATAGACTGTAAAAATAATATAAAAATTTTCTTATAGTTCTTAACTATATTGTATTCTAGAAAATAAGTAGATTTCTTTATTTCTTTAAGATTAAAAGCTTCTTGTAGAATTTTCTTAATTTAATCTACCTCTTTCTATATTTCTGCTGTGATTATGGTATTGTTAATATATGTTACTAATATAATATCTTTATATTTGAATATATAGAGATTCTTATATAGATTTAAAATCTATTTTCTCTAGTTTCTCTTTGAAAATTTTATACTATAGGTTTACTGTCTTCTATAGACTGTACAGGGCTTGATTAAGCTGGTATATCTAGTTATCTCTCTTTAGCAAAGTCAGTTAGTTAATATATAAAAACTTTTCTTTCTTTTAAAATAGTATATAGGTATATAGAGATAATATTATATTATTTCTATTTTAAATCTTTTATAGCTATTATAGTCAGAAATAGTTTTAGAGCTATTTTCTTTACTATTAAAATATAGATTTATATATAATTAATTTTAGAATATTAAAAATTACTATATACTATCTAGTAAATTTTAAAATCTATAATATAGTTCTCCCGATTAATCTTTGAATTGAATATTTACTTGTCTAGTAAGATATATATATTATTAGATTTCTTTATAATATTATATATATTATTAGATTTCTTTATAATATTATATATATTAAATACTGTTATTTTTCTAATTTAGATATATATTATATTTTTCTAGTACTCTGTTAATAGAGATTTTACTGTCTCAGTATAGTTTTTAGAAATCTTAACTTTATAAGATTTTAAATGTAGAATTTAATTAATATCTATTTTTATAGTTATATAAAAGCTCTTAGTATTCTAAATTTTATAGTTTCTAGATTAAATCTTATAGACTTATTTATCTTTTAATTAACTATATAGATACTTTTTCTTTAATTATTTAAATAGATTTTCTTATAGGATCTAGAGTAATCGGATTAATTAATAATTCTAAGATTTTATATAGACTATAATTTTATATAAAATTTTTAATAGTATACTAACTCAGGTTCTCGATTAATTTAATTATTTTATCGGGCTATAGAATCGGTATATTATACTTAGTAGATTTCTGTCAGCTGCCCTAATCCTAAAACGGAATAGTCTTAGGGCTGGCTTGAGAGGATATAAAAATAGAATAATAGTATAGATTGAATAACTAGATAAGATAGAATAGACTTGAAGAGATCAAATGAATGAATAGGAAATCTGACTATCTGATAATCAGATAGTTGGTTGATGATCTGCTT
>NW_022475794.1:3640-8102 GCF_009193585.1 Aspergillus caelatus
AATGATTTCTAATGATTTATAATAAATTATTAGAAATCATTCAAAGTCATGAATCATAGATTCCTTCTAGACCTTGATTGAAAATAAGATTTCAATCTAGTCTAAAATAGGCAATACTATAGATGCTTTCTAGAATATTTCCTAAATAGGAAATTTCACTCCGACAATTTCTTATCTTAAAATTCTAAGATTGTATAGATTTATTCTGTAATAATATCTAGAGAAATAAATAATTGTTTATTAGAAATATTAAGCTCTGATTAATTTATAGATAATTTAATAGATCTATCTCTTTTATCTAAAAAGTCTTTTGGGATAATAGATATAAGTTTACTTATTTTATCTTAGTCTTTATTATCTTTGAATATACAGTTTTTATTAAATATAATATTATAAAATCTCTTAATCTTATTTTTTTCTGGTATCTATATTTTCTATATATAACTGTTATTATTTTTAAAACTAATAAAATAATCTATCTATACCTAAGATTTTATCTTTTCTAATATAATATAATCTTTTCTTAGTATATATATTATATATATATACTCAGTATCTATAGACTTTTATAAAATCTATATTTATATATAGTTGTATCTGATATAGTCTTCCCTAGTAGAATTAGCCAATTAAGAATCTTAGCTACTGTTTCAATTATATAGAGCCAATAATAAGTCAGTAAATTGGAGTTAATTATTATTAATATAGCTATTTAATTAAGTATACTAGTAATTTTTTTAGTTTTACTATTTATCTCAGATATATAAAAAGATATCAATTCAATTTATATATCTTAGTTAGAGTTTTCTATCTATTTATTAAAAGTATTTTATTCTCTTTCTTTATCTAAATATTAGTAAGTAATATATCTCTCTATTATACTATAATACTCTTGATTTATTTTTATTAGAGTATTTAAGATATTTTTCTTATTATAAAGTATAGTTATATATATAAGTTCTATTATATTATTTACTATAACTAAAAAGTAGTTATATCTACTATAACCGGTAGAATTAATCTTCTATATATTTATATATTATAGATTTAAGAGATCTAAGAATTAGACTTATAGTATTCTAGAAATCTAGTATTTTATTTTAGATTTATAATGTATTTTATAGTATAAATTCTTAGTAGACTTTATCTTAATATCTTAAGTCTTTATTATAGTAGAGATTCTCGCTATTTCTATATATCTAAATTATTAATATAAAATTATAATATTAATTACTATAGCTATAATATCTTCTCTATCTACTCAAAATCCCCTATTTTGGGGAATCTCTGAGTGTGTAGATATAGAGAGAAGAATAAAAGCAATTCTATAAATATTATAAATAAAATCTTTTATAGTTCTATTAACTAATTTAAATATATAATCTATATTATTCTAAAAGATTTCTTGATCTCTTTTAATTTTCTGAGCTGAGAGAAGTCTAAAGCTTATTTTAAATTAATAGTATATTTTAATATATAAGATTATAATCTGGCTATTTTCTATATCTAAATTTATATTAATATATTCTATATTTTTAGTCTCTGTAATATCTTCTGTAGTAGTACTATATTTAAAGACTTTATAAGATAAGAGATCTTAGTACTCTATTAAATTCTTTTAATTTAGTATTAAATATTTTAAGTTTCTAAAGTTAAATAGTTATTAGAATATTATTAGTATATTATTATTCTAGATTACTATTCTACTGAAAAAAAAATATATCTGAGTCTAAATTAATATTTAGAAAGTAAATAGAAATTATATAGTTTATATTAATTTTTTCTATTTTAAATATAGACTTAGAGAGCTGATATAGCTATAAAACTTTATTATATAATTTCCAGTTATCTAGATACTAAGAAAAATAGAGATACTAGTAATCTATAATATTATATCTAGACTTATAGTAGATATAAAGATTTTTCTCTCTAAATTTCTATCTTTATAGTCTTTTAATAATATTTTTATTAGATTACTCTGTATTTAGCTATATCTTCTTTTTCTATTTATTATTATTATCTCTCTTTTTTTTAGATAATATTTTATCTTTAGATTTAGACTTATTATTTAAGTTAGTATTTCCTATTACAGCTATTACTGAATTGTATTGGAATAGGTTTTTTTTCTTTTTCTATAATAAAATTATATATTTTTAAGAATTTATATTCTGTAGTAAGTTAAGTAGCTTCTAATCTAAATTTATCTTCGATATAGATAATTTAGATAGAAAATTCTACTTTGAGTTTTTATAGAAATATAAGACTAGTATAATAAAATATAATTATATAATAGAGATTATTTAAAAGTTTTACTAAATTATAAAAATTATATATAAACTATAGAATAGTTATATAAGAGATTCTCTTTATATTAAAGACTTTTATATATACTATATATATAAGTATATATCTATATTCTAAAATAATTTTTTGTATTGTTTTGTATATCTTATCTATATAGATAGTAGAATCTGTAGTAGTAAATAGCTACTCTAGTATATCTCTTAATATCTGTAGAATTAGCTATAATTTTAATATATAATATTAATTTCTATCTACTATATATTAAGAATATTGGTAAAGATTGTGAAATTATTATATTAATTAATATATTAATTTTGTATAATTATAATATATTTCTTATATAGAAATTCTATATCTTATAGTTAAAATTTTCTAGTTAAGTATTCTATAATACTATCTACTCTATCTAATAGATTTATTAATAGAAGATAATCTTATATCTTTATTTCTTTCTGGGATATTGACGGAGGTTCTCTAAAGGCTAGAAATTTCTTTTAGAGTGTCTTGGCTTATATTTTGGTTCTTTATATCTTCTTTTACTGAATCTCTCTGGGAGTTTTGGCCAATATCTACTATCTTGGTACTGTTGTAGAGTCTTTTTCTTAGAAGCTAAATCCTTGCGAATCAGAGATCAAAAACCAATAGTAGAATAAATACTGAGTTTCTCAGTATCTGATTGTTAAATTAAACAAATTTCCCCGGGACTTTCTAAGCTGAGCCGGGCTCATAATCTGATAAACTATTATAGAGGTCAAAATTGTTGATTCTCTGTTGTGTAGTTCTAGCTACATGACTATCTTACAAAGGCGCGCATAGGCGCTAGGCCGGATAGGGAACCCGCGGTCAACATATAACTTTTATAACTTAGTAAAATTTCTGAATAATTTCTATTATATAATTATATTTTATTATATTAATTTTATACTTCTATAAGAATTTAAAATAGGATTTCCTATTTAGATTATCTATATTAAAAATAAATTTAAATTAAAAGCTACTTGATTTACTATAGAATATAAGTTTTTAAAAATATATAATTTTACTATAAAAAAGAGAGAGAATCTATTCTAATATAATTTAATAGTAGTTACAATAGGAAATATTAATTTAAAGAATAAATCTAAATCCAAAAATAAAATATTATCTAAAAAGAAAAAAAAGAAATAATAATAATAAATAAAAAAGGAAGATATAGTCTAGAATAGAATAATCTAATAGAAATAATATTAAAAGACTATAAAAATAGAAGTTTAGAGAGAAAAATCTTTATATCTACTATAGATTTAAATATAATATTATAAATTATTAATATCTCTATCTCTTCTAATATTTAGATAATTAAAAATTATATAATAAAATTTTATAGTTATATCATATCAGCTCTCTAAATCTATATCTAAAATAGAAAAAGTTAATATAGACTATATAATTTCTATTTATTTTCTAAATATTAATCTAAAGCCAGATATATTATTTTTTAATAGAATAGTAGTCTAGAATAATAATATATTAATAATATCTTAATAGCTATTTAACTCTAGAAACTCGAAATATTTAATAATAAATTAAAAAGATTTAATAGAGTATTAAGATTTTCTATTTAATAAAATCTTTAGATATAGTACTATTATAGAAGATATTATAAAAACTAAAAATATAGAATATATTAATATAAATCTAGATATAGAAAATAGCTAAATTATAATTTTATATATTAAAATATATTATTAATTTAAAATAAATTTTAGATTTCCCTTAATACAGAGAATTAACAGTGATTAAGAAAACTTTTAGAATAATATAAATTATATATTTAAAATTAGTTAATAGAATTATAAAAAACTTTATTTATAATATTTATAGAGTTTTTTTTATTTTTCTCTCTATATTTATATACTCAGAGATTTCCTAAAATAGAGAATCTTAAATAGATAGAAAAAATATTATAACTATAATAATTAATATTGAAATTTATATTAATAACTTAGATATATATAGTAAGAATCTCTACAATAGTAAAGACTTAAGATATTAAAATAAAATCTACTATAAATCTATACTATAAAATATATTATAAATTTAAAATAAAATATTAGATTTTTAAAATATATAAATTTAATTTTTTAAATTTCTTGAATCTATAGTATATAAATATATA